>NC_056744.1:1794687249-1794914749 GCF_019279795.1 Protopterus annectens
TACCTGGGACATCGCACATAGGTTCTGACCATCATAGGTTCTGACCGCATCAGTCATAAAAGGACGTCCCACATTACCATCCTCAGAACTTTTTCAGTGCCATTTCAGAAGGTTGACTTTCGTACAGTCTGCAGCCAGATTCAGTGTGTTGCTGCCAGCTTCAGATAAGTACCCTGTTGGGGATTCTTTTTATTGCTACTGCCATTTGCTATTCTTCATGTTATCCAGGAAGGGCAAGTGTAGGTATGGAAGGTAGATTCCACATAAAGATAGCCACAAACTTTTTTTGTTTAGGGCCTGGCCACAGTTACCATTCCTGTTCCATTTGTCAGGCCTTCGTGCCAAAGAACATAGCTGTCTTTCTGCCTTAAATCTCTAACTTAAGAATCAGCGACTCAAACATCTCACTAGAGATGCTATGGAATTTGCTATGGGTACTTCAGCCAAGCTGAGTTTGAAAAGGAAGATGAGTAAGCAGAAGCCTGAAACCTCTTTGGCTGCACCTACTATCTCTGATGTCTCCCTTGAGTTCTGTGAAGACTTGGTGGTCCGGTCTGCTTCTTTGACAGGTACCCCTGGGGAAGCCACCAAGGATTCAGATCCTAGCATGTCCGAGGCAATGCAGATGTCCATTATGGACGACAGGGGGGATCTACAGCTTGTGCTGCTGGAGGACTCTGGCGAAGATGTCCTTCAAGGATGCATCTGCAGTCATAACATATGGGTTGTCCTGCCTCAGGCAGCCCTTCGGTCGGCCGGATTCCAAAGTCTGGGTCTGGCCTCGGCTGATGTCGCACTTTCCCCGACGTCAGAGCTTCTGGGGTATAAAAGCATCAGCCGACGCCATTTTCCTCAGTCTTTCTTGCCGCGCGGTGCCCGAAGCAGAAGCTGTTCGCAAGTGCCGGTCGGTTAGATCCAGAGATTTCAGCTACCGAAGACTTCGAAAAAAGCTAAGTACCCCGTTGGGGACTCTTTCTTGCCTCAGCCGATGTCAGACAAAGTAAATAATTGTTTAACTTGTGGGAAACAAATACCTCATAAGGATTTCCATTCTTACTGCCTTCCTTGCTTAGGCCCAAACCACGACGTATCAGCTTGTTTAGCCTGTGCCTCCTTCAACCGACGGACTCTTGGACGTCAGTCGGAGTTTGCAGAGGAATTTTTTGGAAACGCTTTTGCTTATAAAATGCCGTCGGAAACTCCAGACTTCGCATATGGTCAAAAAACGCAAGGAAAAGGACCGACACTCGCGGCCCGCGGTTTCGGCTGAAACCACGACTAGGCCTACCGCGAGTGTCTCGGTTTCGGCTGAAACAGAGTCCACGGTTATTCCTACCACCAAAACCATACCTCTGACCAGAGAGGCCCCGGTTGAGTCTGCTTCAGAACTCCCCACCGAAGCTAGTGTTCAGGAATTGTCCGACACCATACCTTTGGACATTTCTACCCCTGCATGTGGGGCAGCTATGCCCCCAGCTTCTATGTCTATTAAGGCCTTCTTCAGGGCTAAAGCTGCCAAACTTTCTAAAGCTTTGCCTGCCAAATCTACATCCCAGAGGCCTTCCTCTAGTTCACAGATTCTCAGTCTTGCTGAGGACCTTATATCCTTAATTAGGGGTTCCCAACCTCACCCAGACAGGGCCTCCCAACCTCCACCAGACAAAAGGCCCAGGACTGACCCCTCTGAACCTCACTCCTCAGATTACTCCACGGATGGATCTGATTTGTCAGACCACCAGGAAGGGGCTTACTCGCCTTATGAGGATTCAGATGCAGAAGAATCTATCCCTTCGGCCTCCCCCCCCTGAAGAATTTTCTTTTGGGGAGACTTTACACTCCATGAGAGAGCCCTTTCAATGGCAGGGTCAAGATTTCTCTGATTCTAGAAAAAGATTAAGGACCTTTTTGCATTTGCCCCAGCATAGGCCCTTAGCTATACCTCCTGTACTAACTGTAATTGATGATGTGTACAATGATGTCAGTACTGCTCCTGATTCTCTTCCTCCGGCCCCTGCCAAACCTGATAGATATTACAGGGTCCCGGATTCTCACTTCCACCTGTATAAAGCTCATGCTGCAGACCCAGAAACTATTTCTCAGGGCCCTAAAGGGGTTGCAGCCGCTACTGCCAAAAACCCCCTACCCTCTGAAAGAGAGTCTAGAGCATTAGAGAGATGGGGGAAAAAGATTTATACATCTGCTACTCTTTCTGCCAGGGCATTAAACTGTCAATTCCATATGATTACAGTACCAATAATTTTTGTTAGATCAGCTGAATAAGAAGCTTTCTTCTCCTGAACCTTTAGACCGTAAATCCCTTCAGGATTTGGTACACAACTCACAACAGGTCAGTAATCATTTTTTAAAATGTGGCTATGATGCACTGGAGGCTTCATTTAGATCAGCTATGACTGGGGCAGTAATTCGTAGGCATGCCTGGCTGAAGGAGCAATCTTTGCCAGACCATGTCAAGGCTAAACTCCTCGATGCTCCAATGGAGAAACAAAATTTATTTGGCTCCCCTGCACAGGAGATTCTAAAAAAGGTTGAAGAAAAAGCAAAATCTGTGCAAACAGTTAAAGATTTCCTGCAAGTTCAACCTCCGAGGTTCAGCAGAAACTGGCCTACAAAGAATTGGTCCCTTCCAGACACCTCCAGAACGCAGAGAGGCAGGAACAGGCGCCCTAGAGGCAGAGGTCAATCAAAGGGTTCCTACAGGGGCCGTCAGTGGCAGCCTGCCAACCAGAGGAGTAGTGCAACAGCTACAACTACAACCACTACCACAGGACAGACCCAATGACTTGACTCTGATTCCGCCTACCAGGGATCAACTAGAAGCACCCTTGGGCAGAAAACTGGCTTTATTCTCAACAAACTGGCATTGCATTACAAAAGATACATGGACATTGCAAATAATAGACAAAGGATACAGGTTTCACTTCCACACTTTGCCAAAAAAAGGCGGAATGCCAAACCATCCACCAAACCAGAAGGCAGAGGCTTTAAGACAAATCAGCAATTTACTTAAGATGAAAGCCATAGAAAGGGTACCATCTGCAGAACAAGGCCAAGGATTTTACTCCAGATTATTCCTTGTTCCAAGAAAAGAAAACAAATGGAGGCCTATTCTCGACCTGTCCGCACTGAACACATTTCTCATTGTGCCAAAATTCAAAATGCGGACCCTACAGCAACTTCTTCCCATGTTGGGCAAGGAGTCTTGGCTGGTGACTCTAGATCTCAAGGAAGCATACCTGCACGTCCCTATCTGACCAGATTGCAGAAGACACCTCAGATTTCTTGCAGGATCAGAGCATTATCAATTCTCAGCATTGCCCTTTGGCTTATCTACTGTGCCCAGAGTATTCACGAAATGCCTGGCATCAGTAATTGCACATTGCAGACTAGAGGGAATTCAAATTTATCCATACCTGGACGACTGCCTAATACAAGCGGACAACAAGAAAAAATTGATGTTAAGTTGTCAATCTCGCCTTCATTCTTGCTGGATGGGTTCGGAGCCGATCCTCGGCTCCGACTCGGCACTAGCTTTAGCTCGAGAACTCCTTTTACCAGCTCGAGGCAACCCTATATCCCATGATGCAAGGCGGAACTACCTCAGATCTCGTTTGCCGCTTAGCGAAAGAGGTCTCCTTTGCCAGCTGAGGTAAGTTTTTCTTGTTAAATAAGAAAAGAAGTTAGTTAGGGGTTTAATTTCCCTTCAGTGTCAGGTTAGCCTGTATTTAGTACAGCCCACCCTATTCCCTTCCTTTTTTAAACTTTTAATATAGTTTTTTCTGTGAAAGTTTTAGTCAGGCCTAGTTCCCCAAGTTATTCCCTTCCTGTGTGTCTGTGTAGGGATTAAGTTGTGTGTTTGTGGGGACTGTGTGTGTATATCCTTTTAGGATGTCTAAGGAAGGCAAGGTCTCAGGCTTCAAGAAGTGTGACCAGTGCTGTCAGAAAATGTCCCTGACAGACGGTCACACTTCTTGTGTGTATTGCCTGGGGCCTTTGCACCTGCAGGACTCCTGTGCGTTGTGTCATGCCTTTAGCCAGCGAGTCCTGCAGGAAAGGAGGAACAAACTGATCCTCCGAGGTTTGTTGAAACCTGAAGGTTCTCCTCCTAAGCAAGGGTCAGGAAAACCTCTTAAGCCACCGAAGGCTCAGGCTACAGTGTCTAAGCCTCCTTCGGTGGCTCCGGCTCCGTCGGAGCCGATGCTTCTGCCAGAGTAGTGGGTTCGGTGCCGGCCGGCTCCGATACCCTGACTACTGTTGCCTTGTCGGCTCCGGCTGGAGCCGACACTTTATCCAGCATCGGAGCCGAGAGATCCTCGGCTCCATCTGGGGTTCAAGGGACTTCGGCTCCGATGGCTCCGGCCCGCAAGAGATCCCGGTCCCCTTCGATACTAAGTATCCACTCGGCTCCGGGGTCTCCTCTTTGTCGGAGCGGAGCCATCGGAGCCGATCTTCGAGATCTTCCAGGCTGTCTGACCACGATTTGGAGAGGGTGGTAAGCAGGCTGTTGAAGTCTCAGGCACTGGCCCAAATGCTCCATAGCCCGTCTCAACAGACTTCGGCTACAGCCCCAATTCTTGAGATTCCTCCTCCGACTCCACACCAGAGTTCGGAGCCGGAGCTTCTTGGGACAGCGACTGTTCCGATGCCGGAGCCGATACATCCTTCGGCTCCGTCATCCTCCTCCTTGAGACTTTCCTTGGAGGGATCCGGTCGTCGGGTTTCCACTGTCGGCTCCGAGGGGGCTAGTGGCATCGGACCCTTGTCCGACCCCACTCTCCCTCTCGGAGCTTCGCTTTGGTAAGCTCGGCGGCCGACATCTGCCTCGAGCCTTCTCTCCTTGGAGCCGACCATTCCTGTTTCTTGGGGTGTGTTCAGGTCTCCCGGGGAGAGGAGCCTTTGAGGTGATGAGGAGTGTCCTGGCCTCTGAGCCTGGTCAACGGTCTATCCCTCTAGCTCCTCCCTCATCAGTGCCTGCAGAAGCCTCTTGCCAGCCTCTTGCTCTCAGGCCCAGGGATCCATCGCCCCAGGTTTCCCCACTGGGAATTTCCTCCTCTTCGAGGTTTCTCCTGACCCTGCAGGTGAACCCCTCGGAAGAGGACGTAAGAGGAAACACACAGACTCCCCTGAGTCTACTACATCTGATACCGACTTAGATGAGTCGGAGGGTTCCCCACGGTCCCCTCTGAGGATGTCTCATTTTCAGACATCCTTGAGCTCCTCAAACAGAGGGGAATTGGCCCTCCATTGACCCCTCCGAGGATGAGTCGGTATACCTGGAGGCTTTGGATCCCGACCCTCCACCTCCTGGTGTCTCCGCCTTCGACCCACTCATGCAGGTAGTGGCTCGGAAGGCGTGGCTCCAGATTCTGTGGAACCTGTCCCCAGGAGATCATCCAAATTCATCACGGCCATTAGGGACAAACAGTTCCTGTCCTAAGGTGTTTCTGTGGATGCTATGGTGGCGGCGGCCACTAAGAAGGAACTGGCGGATCCTTCAGTACCTGTCCATCCTCCTAATAAGGATTCTAGGACCATGGACAGGTATGGAAAGCGGATGTTTTCTTCAGCGACCTTTGCAATGCGTTCGCTGAATTACCTTTGTCACTTCACCAGGCTTCAACGAGATATTCTCAAGGAACTGGGGGAAGTAGTCCAGGATCCTTCAGCTGCTGGGGCTCAGGAAAAGATTGCCTCTCAGCTAGCTATCCTGAATTCGATATCTAACTCCTCCATGCGGCTCATATCTTATGCAGCCGATGGAGCGAGCAGGGCCGCAGGCACAGGTGTTGCTCTTAGACGCCAAGCCTGGATGCGGCTGTGTAATTTTGCGGACCCCTTTAAGGCGTCCTTCACCAACACCAACTTTGACGGTTCGGCTTTGTTCGGACCTCAGGTGAAGGATACTTTGACCAGATGTGAACAAGACGGTAAAACTCTTTCTGCCGTTGGAGTCCAGTTTTCCACTCCTTCTAGACCATATCCCAAGGGTCAGAAGGGGAAGATGTGGTTCCGTAAAGCCCAAGGAGCTACACCGGACACACGTGGTCAGTTTACCCTTAGAGGCAGAGGGGGTAACAATAATAGACGCCGCCCTAGAGGCAGGGGGGGTCCTCAGAACCAGGGCAACAGGGAGCCTCTTCCTGAGAAGCCCTTTCAGCATCCCTGAGGTGTTGCCCGACTGTCCACCCTTGGAGGCAGTCGGGGGAAGGATTTCGCTGTACCCAGTAGCCTGGCAATCCCTATCACAAGAGAAGTGGTTACAGTCGATTATATCAGAGGGTTACAAAATCCCCTTCGAAAGGTTTCCCGTACCTCTACAATCCCTTCCAGACATCTCACCCGGTCAAAGGGATTTGGCAAAACAGGAAGTTTTAAAACTCCTGGGAAAAGAGCCATCCAAACAGTGCCGCAGACCAAGTAGGATCCGGCTTCTACTCAAGATTCTTTTGGTCCCCAAAAGGACGGAGATTGGAGACCAATACTAGACCTAAGCAGACTAAACAAGTCTGTCAAAAGGCAAGATTCGGATGGTCACGCTGCAATCCATTCTGCCTTTTCTGGGCAAGGACAACTGGATGTGCTCGATAGACCTTCAGGATGCGTACTATCACATAAAGATTCACAGACGCTCCAGAAGGTTTCTCCGCTGGCTGGGAGCCAGTCATTACCAATTCAGAGCACTGCCCTTTGGCCTCACTTCAGCCCCCAGAGTGTTCACCAAATGCATGGCGGTGGTCACAGCTCACCTGAGACGTCGAGGATTCCAAGTGTTTCCTTATTTGGACGACTGGCTCCTCTCCGGCACCTCCAGGGATCAGCTTCTTGGTTCCAGAGATTACACCTTACAGCTTTGCAAGAGTCTAGGAATTTCAGTGAATTTGAAAAATCCTCTCTGCTGCCTTGCCAATCTATCACCTTTATAGGCAGAGTTAAATACCGTCAAAATGTTAGCCACACTAACAAATCAAAGGATTCTGGACATCCAGAAATTTGTTCAGCTTCTGTTACAAAGCAACAAGGTCAAAGCCAGGTTTGTCTTGAAGGTTCTAGGCCTAATGGCTGCAGCCATTGTTCTTCTTCCACTAGCTCGCTTCCACATGCGTCTCCTGCAGTGGATGTTGTTCACGCAGTGGTCGTACCACGATCTGCCCATGAGACACGAGATCTTAGTGACACAGTCTTGCAGGGCTCATCTACGATGGTGGGTATCTTCCCTCTTCTTCAGCAGGGCCGACCATTTGTTCCCCTCCTCCAGTTGCCACAGTCACCACGGATGCCTCTCTGATCGGGTGGGGGGGGCATTATCAGGGCAGGATGGTCCACGGGACTTGGCAACCCATAGAATACCACCTGCACATAAATGTCCTGGAGATGAGAGCAGTGCTTTTAACGTTGCAAGCCCTCAACGACTTTCTTCCCACAGGGACTATTGCAGTACAGACGGACAACATGTCCGTGGTCTGGTACATCAACAAACAGGGCGGAACCAGGTCCTATCCCTTATGTCGAGAAGCTCTCAGACTTTGGCAATGGGCGATCTCTTCTCAGCGGTTTCTGATAGCAACGCACATCCTCGGCAGGTCCAACCTATTGGCGGACAGGCTAAGCAGATCTATTCTGATGCCTCACGAGTGGTCTCTCAATCAGTCTGTAGTGGATCAGATTTTTCTGAAGTGGGGCACCCCTTGTTGCGATCTTTTGCTACCCTCAAAACAACAAGTGGCCAGACTACTTCACACTATTTCCTGTTCCAGGCCAAGGCTTGAGAGACTCCCTAACCGAGGATTGGCCTCGGGACTTCTTTATGCTTTTCCTCCCTTTCCATTGATTCCACAAGTCATTCAGAAAGCCACCGTTTTGAGAGCCAAATTGATCCTCATTGCTCCATATTGGCCTCGACAAATTTGGTTTCCGTCTCTACATCGTCACCTTCTGGTGCAGCCCTGGCATCTGGACCCAGTTCGGATCTTTTGATCCACCAGTCGGGTCAGCAGCACCGAGCCATTCATTCTCTCAACCTCACTGCTTGGTTGCTCCACTTCCTTCCTAGCCAGGCTACCAATGATTTCTGACTCAGTCAGAGACATTTTAGTGTCTTCTTTAAAGTCGTCCACTAGAACGGTTTATGCTAGCAAGTGGCGTCGTTTTTCTATTTGGGCAAACGCCAGAAATATTGGTCCTTCACCGCTCCTATACATTCTGTTTTGGATTTCCTGGCGGAGGTTTTTCATTCAGGATCGTCATCATCTACAGTCAAAGTACAAATGGCTGCTATTTCCAAATTTCATGTTGGCTTGCAGGACAATAACATCATGTCTCATAGGTTATGCAAAGCCTTGTTGAGAGGAGTTTTCTCCTAAAACCGCCTGTGAAACATCCTCCTCCGCAATGGGATCTGAACTTAATGTTGGCATCCCTAATTCTACCTCCTTTCGAACCGTCTGCTACGTGTTCTTTAAAGTTGTTGACATGGAAAACTATATTTTTGCTGGCTGTTACTTCTGCAAGAAGAGTTTCTGAGATTCAGGCCCTCTGTATTCGTTCACCTTATCTGGTGTTTCATAAGGATAGGGTTTCGCTCAGGACTAACCCTTCCTTTCTTCCCAAAGTTGTATCTCAAGCCAATATTAACCAATCTATTGATCTACCAGTTTTCTTTCCTAACTATTCTGACAGAGCTGAACAGAAGCTGCATTTTTTGGATGTTCGTCAGCTCAGGTACTACTTACATAGGACTAAACAACTTAGAAAATCAGACCAATTGTTTGTCTCCTATGCAGGAAGCAGGTTGGGTCTTCCAGTATCTAAAGTGACCTTATCTAGATGGTTGACTTCCACCATTTCCTATGTGTACTCTCTAAGGGGCAAACAACTATCTTCTAAGCCAAAAGCTCATTCGACCAGGAGTCTATCCACTTCTGTAGCCTTTCAGGATAGACTTCCCATTGACACTATTTGTGCAGCAGCTACTTGGGCCACGCCTCATACTTTTGTGTCTCATTACAAGTTGGATTTGGCCTCCAGAGATAGGGCCAGTTTTGGTTCCACTGTTCTCAAGAGTCTGTTCCATTGAGCCACCCGGGATACAGGTGCTAGGGACGCGGTCCCATCCAGCAAGAATGAAGGCGAGATTGACAACTTAACATTTAGAAGTTATGTACCTACCATAACGTTCCATGTTAGTTGTCTTCATCTCGCCGCCTTCTTGCGTCCCACCCTCCTTCCCCCTGGCCTGGACAGATCTTGGAGAGTTCCTATTAGATTGCTTCCTCTGGAGCATTGTTATGAGGACTTCTTTTAGGAACCATGGTTCCTAATTATATTAGGATAAGTCTTTAGCAGGGTTAGTTAGCTGCCAAACGAGATCTGAGGTAGTTCCGCCTTGCATCATGGGATATAGGGTTGCCTCGAGCTGGTAAAAGGAGTTCTCGAGCTAAAGCTAGTGCCGAGTCGGAGCCGAGGATCGGCTCCGAACCCATCCAGCAAGAAGAAGGCGAGATGAAGACAACTAACATGGAAACGTTATGGTAGGTACATAACTTCTAATTAAAGGACTTGGCCTATGCCATACACCTGCTACAGGCCTTGGGATACACAGTCAACATCCAAAAGTCATGACTAGTACCATCCCAAAGGATAACCTTTTTGGGTGCGGATCTGGACACAATCACTCAGATGGCTTTTCTTACAGAAGAAAAACAAAAACCACTTCCAGATTACTTCTTGATTCTGACAAGACCAACTCAGCTTACTGCAAGGAAAGTCCTGCAGGCCCTGGGTTACATGGCATCCTGCATAATCTTGATTCCACATGCCAGGCTGCATATGAGGAAATTACAATGGTACCTAAGGAATGTATGGTCTCAACACAGTCACAGTCTAGAAACCATGATACCAATCATTCCATGCCTTCAAAAGGAATTCCTATGGTGGGCTCAGGCCTGCCAGTCCAACAGAGGGTTGCCTTTCAACAAACCAAAAACAAGGCAGACAATCACCACGGACGCCTCAGACCGAGGATGGGGAGCACACATGGAGGACAAACGTATCCAAAGCCTATGGCCTCAAGGACAGCTAAGCATGCACATAAACCAAAATGAAATGCTGGCAGTGAGGCATGCAATCGAGGCATTCAGACCCTTCCTTCAGCAAGGACATCTGTTAATAAGGACAGACAACACCACGGTCATGTGGTACATAAACAAGGAGGCACCCATTCCTACCCTCTATGCCGGATGGCTATGAATCTGTGGAACCTATGCATGAATCTGAATATCCAGCTGCAGGCCAAATTCGTACCAGGAAAAGAGAATTCACTAGCAGACAGCTTAAGCAGAACTACCATGGACACACATGAGTGGATGCTGCATCCAGACATCTTCAAACTCATAACAAAGAAATGGGGAATGCCAGAGATGGATCTGTTCGCCTCCCCACTCAACCACCAACTGAAGAAATTCTGCTCAAGGACATACCACCCACAAGCTTGGAGGGTGGACTCTTTCTTTCAGCTGGAATGCCCTAACAGTATATGCCTTTCCACCTCTCCCATTGATGCACAAGGTTCTACTGAAGATCAGGGAGGAACAGCCAAAAGTGATACTAATAGCTCCGGACTGGCCAAGACAACACTGGTACCAGTTATTGAGAAACATGTCTCAGGCAAATTCATGGCCTCTTCCTCTATGGCCTGTTCTTCTAACGCAGAGCAATTTCAAGACCCTACATCCCAACTTGAAAACATTGCAGCTAACTGCCTGGAAAATTCCTTGAAACCCAACCAAACTGTCTTATCTCAGAGGGTGAAGGACATTATCCTGGAGGCTCGCAGACCTTCCACAAGAAAGACATACTCAGCTAAATGGAAGAGATTTCTCATTTGGAGCACATCAAAGGGCACAGATGTCACAGTGGCAAACCTAGCACACATCCTAGAATACTTAGCAGAATTGTTCCACAATGGCCTGTCTGATTCCTCCATTAAGATACATGCTTCAGCAATTTCAGCGGAATACAATATGGATCCACCTATCTTCTCACACCCTCTTCTCAGACAATTTTTGAGAGGGATCAAAAATGTTAAACCTCTAAGAAGACCCCCCCTACCTGCATGGGATCTCAACTTTGTGCTGGAAAAATTGACACTACCTCCATTTGAACCAGCAGCATCAGCAGACCTACAGTTTTTATCTTGGAAAACTGCATTCCTTCTGGCAATCACTTCAGCAAGAAGAGTATCTGAGTTACAGGCATTAATGGCAGTGCAGCCTTTTCTTATTTTTCACCAGGATAGAGTGTCACTGAGAACCAATCCTACTTTCATGCCAAAGGTGGTATCCAGGGTATCCTTGAACCAAGCTATTCACTTGCCAACGTTCTTCCCTAACCCACAGAACAAGGGGGAAAAACTTTTGCACACCTTGGATATACACAGACAACTACGCTACTATCTGGACAGAACTAAAACCAACAGAAAAACTGATCAGCTTTTTGTAGCATATGCAACGGGGGTGCAAGGAAGAGCAATTTCCAAACAGACAATATCAAAATGGATAGGAAATTGCATTCGCTTTTGCTACTCGTTCATGGAAAGACAGCTCCTGAAAATATCAGGCCTCATTCCACAAGGGCCTCAGCCACCACTACAGCTTTCCTACGAGGGGTGGCTACCAAGGGCATTTTAGAAGCTGCTACTTGGAGCTCCGTGCATACATTTGCCAAGCATTACAATCTACCTTTATACTCAAGATCCCGAGCAGGGTTTGCAGCTGCAGTACTGTAGGGGATCTTAACTACACCATCCTTCTCTTAGTACCTCCTCCCCCAGATTGGCTATGGTATTCTACCCATATGTTATGACTGCAGATGCATCCTTGAAGGACATAGTACAGTTTTGTACCTACCATAAATGTAGATGTCCGATAGGTATGCATCTGCAGTCAGGATTACCCACCCTCCTTCCCCTCTGTGGTATTCCTAGGGTGCTTACCCCTCTTTCAGCTAGCTGGGGGAATCTATTATGGTGTATTTGTATATATATGTATATAATTTGCTAATGTTTGGAACTTCCAGCATTTATCCAAATTTAGCCTTCCTAGAGGGCACCTGGCATCTGGGGCAAGAAAAACTGAGGAAAATGGCGTCGGCTGATGCTTTTATACCCCAGAAGCTCTGACGTCGGGGAAAGTGCGACATCAGCCGAGGCCAGACCCAGACTTTGGAATCGGGCCGACCGAAGGGCTGCCTGAGGCAGGACAACCCATATGTTATGACCACAGATGCATACCTATCGGACATCTACATTTATGGTAGGTACAAAACTGTACTTTCCTGCTATTCCTAGTAGGAATGCTTCACTGTCTACACCGGTTGTTAGGCCTACTTCGGCTTCTCTTCTTTGTCTCCTCATACTGAAAGACATGTTAAGAAAAAACAAGAGACAAAGCATCCAAATGGCCCTTCTACCCCTCAGTCTGATTGGGATGCCTTCCCCCAGGGTCTTATTAGGGCTTTGATGGCTTTGAAGCCTTCTTCCTCTCACCCTCTTCCTGCTTTTACTTCATTTCCTGTGCAGACTGCTGTACCTCTGGTTCTGTGGGTTCCTCCTCTACCCAGATTACTTCCCCTCTGGAATATGCGTCTCTTGAGAAGGAGTTTAATGTGGGAGACTCCCCAGTTGAACTTTTCCTTTGGAGAAACCATTAGTAAGATGAGAGAGTTCTTCAAATGGGATGCCTCCCAGATTTCTGAAGAACAAAAGCGTTATGATCTGCTACAAATGGACATTCCTGATTCCACTGCTGTTCCTCCAGTTCTTCCTGTTTTTATGGACACTTTTTTGCTTTTTCCTCCAAAACACCTGATTCCGAGGCCCCTGCTCCTAAGAGGCCTGATAGATTTTATAAAGAACCATATGACTGCAAGCTTCTCTACAAGTGGCCCCCTTGCTTATCCAGTTGGTCTCCATTGTTTCTGATAAATCTTCTTGCTTGTCGTCTCCTGCAAGCTTCTTCCTTCATCCTTGGACTGCTCATTTTGTCCTTGGACCGCTCCTTTTTGGCATTTACTTTTCAGAAGTCAGAGCCAGTGCCAGTGCCAGTGGTCTCTGGCTGACTAAGTTTGCAGATTATTGCGAGTTGGGAGCTGTCATTGAATCTCATACTGACATGCATTTTCCAGGTTGGGCTGACAGACAAACAACCCGTGTCAGAGCCACGGACTAAAACTAAATGCCAAGAAGTGCATAATACTATCCTTGGAGAAGTCCTCCATCCCTGGTAACTATCATATTGAGAACGCACCCCTTAGAGTTGATCCAATAGTTAGGGACGCGCATATATAGTAATCTAGCCTTTGACCATGTGTCTGCAGTGGTGAGGAAATCATTCTATGTTGTGCAACTTATAAACAAAGGTATGGCATCCAAGTCCAAGGAAGTCACTGTTCCACTGTATTCGGCATTCATCAGACCTGTAATTGAGTACAGTGCCCCCTTTGGTATGTACGTAACCAGGCATATCCAACAACTGGAACATCCACAGAAGTTCTTCCTTAAAAGAATACAAGGCATAAGTAAAATGACTTGTGAAGACCACCTGAAGGCCCTATCCCTGTATTCTGTCTCCTGCAGGCTTTTGAGAGGAGATGTGTGCCTGTTGTCAGACTACACTCTAATGGACCTCCTGCATATCCATAAAACAAACAGCCCCAGAGTTACCCATTCTAAAGACTTAAAAACCTTGCCTGTGATATAAATAGGACCTGCTGGAGATGCAGGTATGTGTTTCAGAGACTACCATGTCTATGGAACAGGCTCTCCTTCCATGTAAAGCAGAAATGTTCTTCGTGTTAAACTGCTGCAGTCATTACATTTGGGTAATCTGCTGGTAGGTTGCACTCAGTTGGAATAACAAAGTCTTGGGTCCTGCGTCGGTTGCTGTCTCTTCCATGACGTCAGGTCATCAGGGGTATAAAACATGCAGCCGACGCCATTTTAATCCGTCTTTCTTGCCGCGCGGTGCCCGAAGCGGTAGTAGTTCGCAAGTGCTGGTCGGTCAACTCCTGAAACTTTAGATTTCGAGTTTCAGAACCGAAGTCTTCAACCTAAAGCTAAGTACCCCGCTGGGGAAACTTTTTCTTGCTCCTTACCGATGTCTGTAAAAGTTAATAATTGTATTACTTGTGGGAAGCAAATTACCTCATAAGGATTTTCATTTGTATTCCTTACCTTGGCCCTGACCACAACGTGCCTTGCTGTCGGTTTTGTGCTAAATTTAACCGACGCACTATTAAGCATCAGTATATTTTTGCTTCTAAATACTTTGGCTCAATATTTAACTGTCCAGAAATAAGTCGTCTGTTAGCAATCCGACTACCGGAATTCACAAAAAGCGCAAAAAAAAAGACAGACACAGACTGTCTAGGTCCAAAACCGACGAAGCTTCTCCTAAGCCAGTCGCCGGTTCCCCGGAACTCAGTGAGGCGCTTTCGCAGCCCCTGATGCCCGCTACCTTTGATTCGCAGGCCTCTACCAAGACCCATTCGGAGTCCAGTATGCCACGAGACACTTCAAGTATTGAACCTGCGAATGTCTCTCCCTTAGATGGGTCTGGAGCCGCTGAGCAGGCACCAGCTTCTGAGGGTGTTTTCAGGCCTAAAGATTTGTATATTAAACCGACGCAATCATCAAAAACAAGGCCAAAACCAACTTCTATGTCTAAAAAACGACGCATGAGCCACATGTTTAGGCTCCTATGCCTAAAAAACAAATTATCAAAATGGCTGAGGATTTAATTACCTTGATCAGGGGTTCCCAACCCCCTCCTGCTAAGAGGCCTAGGCAAGGCACTGATTATGAATCTTCAGGTCAGGTTTCCATTTCTTCTGATCAGGCATTTTTCTTTTCCCCCTTGTGAGGACTCTGATGCAGAAAAATCCATCCATTCTGCTTCTCATCCTGAGGATTTTTCTTTTGGAGAAACTTTGCATACCTTAAGGGGAACATTTTCATTGCGAGAGTCAGGATTTTTCAGAATCCAAAAAGAGGCTTAGGGATTTCATCCTCCTTCCTCAGCATAGACCTTTGGCTATACCTCCTGTTTTAGACATTGTTGTTGATGTTTTCTCAGAATCCAGCATGGCTCCTGATTCCCTGCCTCCAGCTCCTAGTAAGCCACACAGATATTACAGGGTTCCTGACTCCCACAAGTTTCTTTTCAAAAACCCTACTGCTGATCCTGAAACAATTTCTCAGGGTCGCAAAGGTGTTAAGTCTTCTACTGATAAAAATCCTACCCCTTCTGATAGAGACTCCAGGGAGCTGGATAAATGGGGTAAGAAGGTTTACACGTCTGCAACCCTGGCAGTCAGGGCTTTAAATTGTCACTGTCATATGCTTAAATATCAGCAGCATGTCGTGGGCTTACTTGTGCTGATTTCTGACTGTGTGTAAAATAGAGTTACAGGATTTATTGCATTCAGCTGAACAAGTTGGAAAGCGTACTTTGCAATGTGGTTTTGATTCCTTGGAGGCCTCTTGAAGAGCCGCCGTAACTGGATCTGTGATGAGAAGCCATGCTTGGCTCAAGGAGCAAAATCTGCCTGATCATGTTAAAGCTAAATTGTTGGATGCTCCTTTACAACAGGACAATCTATTTGGTAATAAGGTAGAAGAGGTTTTGAAAAAGATGGAAGACAAATCTAAATCTATGCAAACTGTGAAAGATTTCATACAAGTGCAGCCACCCAGGTTCAGTAGGCACTGGCCTACTAAGAATAGGTCCTTTCCAGTACCCAACAGAGCCACTCAGGTCAAACCCAGACACTCCAAAGGCTCCAGGTTTCAGTCACAAGGAACTTACAGAACAAAACAATGGGGTGACTCCACCTCCAAATCTGGAGGTAGCAAGCCCCTCCCCTCTACGGTAAACAGTCTCAATGACTTCCCTCTGCCATTTCTAAGCACTTATCTTTTGGCAGCCCCTTTGGGGGAAAACAAGCACTTCATGCTCAAATTTGGCATCTAATTACCCAGGACAAGTGGGTCTTAAATATAGTATCCCAGGGGTACAGATTTCATTTCCACACGTTGCCAATTTCAAACGGATGGCCAGATCTGCCTCCAAATCAGTGGGCAGAGGCCCAGAAACAAGTCATATAACTCATGGATATGGGGGCTATTCAACCAGTAGCAGAAAAGGAAAAAGGGCAAGGTTTTTATTCAAGACTTTTCCTGGTACCCAGAAAAGGCAAATCATGGCGTCCAATTCTGGACTTACCCATTCTAAATACCTTCCTGGACATTCTAAGATTCAAGATGCTGACTCTACAACAGTTACTGCCTGTGGTGTGCCAGGATGCCTGGTTGGTAACTCTAGACTTAAGAGGCTTACCTACATATCCCAATCAGGGAATCTTGCAAAAGATACCTCCACTTCAAAGTAGGCTGTTTGCATTACCAGTTCTCTGCACTGCCCTTTGGCTTATCTACTGCGCCCAGGGTCTTCACAGAGTGCCTGGCACCAGTGATTGCATTTTGCAGACAAAGAAACATTCAAATTTATCCTTATCTGGACGATTGTCTAATTCAGGCAGAAAACAAGGACACTATTCTACAGCATTTGGCGTTTGTAAAAAGGCTTCTAACATGCCTAGTGTACACCATAAACGAAAAGAAATCACAACTGGTACCCTCTCAAATAATAATTACATTCCTGGGTGCAAACTTGAATACAACAGCCTAGATGGCTTACCTCACGCCAGACAAACAAATTCAATTGATGACATACTTCAAACAAGTGGCCACAAAAACCCAGCTATCTGCAAGACAAATTCTGCAGGCCTTGGGGTTCATGGCTTCCTGTATTCTACTAATTCCATATGCAAGACTGCATATGAGGAAACTTCAATGGTATCTAAAAAGCTTATGGAGTCAACATTGTCACAGCCTGGAAACAATGATTCCTTTCATTCCTTGCCTGCAACAGGAATTCCTATGGTGGGCAAGAGGCCTGTCACTAAAACAAGGGACTGTCATTTATTCTACCCCCTGCCACCCAAACCCTGACTACAGATGCATCAGACTATGCTTGGTTGGCCCATCTGGCAGGGAGATGCATTCAGGGCGAATGGAACCCAAATCAAATGCACCTGCATATCAACCAGAAAGAAATGCTAGCTGTACAGAATGCACTGACAGCCTTCAAGGACTTTCTTCATCCAGGACAACTACTGATAAATACGGACAACACAGTTATGTGGTACATAAACAAGCAAGGGGGTACCCACTCCTACCCACTTTGCGCACTAGCCATGGCTTTATGGAACACAACCTTGACTTACCAAATGCATCTACAAGCTCAATTCCTGCCAGGAAAACAAAATACTCTGGCAGACAAACTAAGCAGAAACCTTATGGACCCACACGAATGGAAACTGGATCCACAAATCTTCAGCATGTTGACACGAAGATGGGGGAGCCCAGACATAGTTTTGGGGAGAGGCAAAAAGATCTATCAGTTGGACAAATTCTGCACAAGAATTCATCACAAAAAAGCTTGGAAAGTGGATGCACTATCCTTCAGCTAGAAAAACCTATCAGCCTATGTCTTTCCCCCTCTGTGTCTGCTCTCCAAGGTTTTACTAAGTCAGACAGGAAAAAAACGAAAATGATTCTGATTGCTCCAGACTGGCCTCGTCAACACTGGTACCCGCTTCTACGCAGTATGTCACACCTTCCTCCATGGTACCTGCCTCAGACACCTCATCTGCTGTCTCAGCAGAACTTTCAAATTCTGCACACTCTGCTCCAAACTCTGAATCTTGCAGCATAGCATGGCTAACCAACTAATTTCACCAGTCACATCTCTCAGTAAACCTGTGATGGATGTCGTTTTGGAGGCTAGAAGGCCTAGTACTAGAAAATGTTATGCTGATAAATGGAAACAATTCTGTGCCTGGAACCAAGCACAAGGAATAAACACAGCAATGCCCAATATTCCTCAGATTCTGCAATATTTAACTGAGATGCTTCACAAGTGCCTATCCTTTTCTTCTATAAAAATTCATGCCTCTGCCTCTTCGGCTCATTACAACACAGAGCCTCCTCTCTTTTCTCATCCCCTGCTAAAACAGTACCTCAGAGGGGCCAAAAATTTGGGACCTCCCAGGAGAGCACCAAGTCCTGCGTGGGACCTCAATTTTGTGCTGGAAAAACTCACCCTACCTCCTTTTGAGCCAGCTGCTACTGCAGACATAAAATTTCTCTCTTGGAAGACTGCCTTTCTTTTAGCAGTCACTTCAACTAGAAGGATTTCAGAACGACAGGCCCTCGTGGCAGTGGAGCCTTTCATTATCTTTTATCCGGACAGGGTGGCCCTCAGGACCAATCCATCCTTTATGCTTAAGGTGGAATCCAGTATGGCTCTTAGTCAGACGATTCATATGCCAACTTTTTTCCCAAATCCGCAGAACAAGGGGGAGTGGATTCTGCATTCATTGGATGTACACAGACAACTAAGATTCTACTTAAACAGGACAAAAATCTCTAAGAAAGTCTGAGCAGCTACTGGTGGCATTTGCTGCAGGGGCAGAGGGAAAGGCTATTTCAAAGCAGACCATTTCAAAATGGATAAGCCATTTCTTTTGTTTCTGCTACATGCACCGTGGTAAACCTGTCCCCAAGGGGATCAGATCCCATTCCACAGGGCTGCATCTGTTTCTGCAGCTTTTCTCAGAAGGGTTCCTACCAGAGACATTCTAGAAGCTGCTACTTGGAGCTCATTTCATATGTTCACCAAACATTACCATTTACCTCTCTTTTCTAAATCCAGAGTAGGCTTTGCCACTGCTGTCCTGCAGGGCCTTATAGCTGCTCCTAATGCTGTATAATTCCTTCCTCCCAACCATAGCTTTGGGATTCTACCCAAATGTAATGACTGCAACAGTGAAACACGAAGAACATAGTACAGTTGTGTGCACTTACGATAAATGTAGATGTTCGAGTGTATTCACTGTTGCAGTCCTGGTTACCCACCCGCCAGCCCCCTGTTTCTCTCTTATTATACCTCTTCTTCCTTTACTATGCTCAAAAGCCTTTTTGGTGTGTTTGCTTTTAGTTGGAGGTATATTTTTTTGTGCTCTAAATTACATGCATATATATATATATTTTTTTTTTTTTTTAATTGTTTTTGCTCCCCATTGGGGGGCACCTGACATCTTGGGCAAGAAAAAAACTGATTAAAATGGCATCAGCTGCATGTTTTATACCTCTGACGACCTGACGTCATGGAAGAAGAGACAGCAACCGACGCTGGACCCAAGACTTTGTTATTCAGGCCGACTGAGGGCAACCTGCCAGCAGATTACCCAAATGTAGTGACTACAACAGTGAATACACTCGAACATCTACATTTATGGCAAGTGAACATAACTGTACTTTCTTCCCTAACCTAATTCAATTCCTATGTAAGCTCCATGGCACGTGTGATAAATGCGGAACAATGTAGTAGCAGTAACTACATAGGTATGTGTTTGAATCTCATCCCTGGCAAGTGTTTGTGTAAGGGCTTGGGAGGATGGCCTAATGGTTAAGGTGTTTGCCTTACAAACACAAGGTGCAGGGTTTGTCTCTCACGAGGGATAATTGGCTAGTCTTAAAATGGCTCGCAAGGGCAGTTAGTGTAGTACTAATCTATGAACCTAAATGCAGCTTCAACAATTAGTTGGGAAACCTGAAATTCATCCCTGGTTTGGCACCTATGTCTCTAATGGACACAGGTAACCTGTAAATGGTTAATCTCCCAGGCCCCTGCTTACAGTTATCAGGGGTATCGGAACTTGTCAGAGATTTGGGATGCTTTAGACTTAAAAAGGCCCTTGTGGTCATTAGTCTAGTAAACACCTATGAACCTGTAAGGAAAGCAAAATCCTTCAGAGACTGTTTAAGAAGGTATATGTAGATCAATATGTGTGTATATTCTTTTAAGAAGCTATCCAAGGGCTTGCAGAAGTGTGTAAATGCTGACCACGTGCGAGCCTGACTGCCATTTTGTTTGTAGTAAGCATTTGTGATCTAAGCATGTATACAAGGTCTGTCTGTTAACTAGTTTGTTCGTATTTTATGATGCTGCTATCCATCTTGATGTGTTTCTATGTATTAAAGCATCTGAATGAGAAAACCCCAGCCTTATGTGTTAGAGAAGAACTAGCAACATGGTGTCAGAAGCGAGCTGTCCAAAGGACATGGAATCAAATGGTATATTTAAAGGACAAAGAGTTAAAAGAAGCATATGGTCAGAAACTTCTTGGGTAAAATGATTAGATGCTCTTGTTTAGATGCTGGTGGAAAATACAAGAGTGGATTATCCTAAATGTGCACAACTTCACAAAACAGGTCAGAAGTTAATTTCAGATATTAAAACTTGCTCAGCACTATTTCTTTTTCTTGTGATATGAAATGAGACAATATAGAGCATTCAAAATAATTTTCGCATAAGCAGATATGTATGATGTTGATAAAAATATTTAAATTGCTATGGAAAGGGTTTGAAATGAAGTCCGAATAGCATAAAATGAATAAAATAAGAGAAACGACTGCATCTTCGCAAAACAATATATATTTCATGTTGAGCAGAGTTATCAGGTGTATAAAGGTTCACGTTTATACAGTGTTACAGTAAAGCTATTTCGCAAAGTACAGCCATTACAAGGCATATTTTACAGAGTGCAGTCATTATTGAGCACATTTTGCAAAGTACAGTATTTCAAAGAGTTTGTTGTCCATTTGAATGTTACAAGCTCACAAAACTGTACATAATTACAAGGGCCATATTTAGTGTGTGTGTGTGTGTGTGTGTGTGTGTGTGTGTGTGTGCATACATTGTGGGCATGGCAGACAGATTTCGAAAACCCAGTGCACTTGTTTTTGACAGTAGTATTGCTGAGAACTGGAGAGTGTTTGAGCAAGAGTACATTTTCTGATAAAGATGATTGTACAAAGGCATTTATTATGCTTAATTTAGCTAGATCCAAAACCATAGAAAGGGGACGCTCACTTGTGTATGCACCTGCTCTAATACAGGAGAGGGGGAAATCCGTCGTATTGTTGTACCTGCTGAGTCGAAGAAGAACCCAGAGTGCTTAAATTGTAAATTTAGAAAAATGTGTAACCCCTAGACAGATGTTTCACTGGAAAGGCACCTATTTTACACAGGGGATCAAAAAAGCCTGTTGAAACTTTTGCAGCATATATAATTGAACTGAGAAATAAAGCTAAAATGTACAAATTTGGTAACTTAATGGATGTGTTGATAAAGGACAGACGTGTGTGGCATAAAATATGATGCTGTGAGAAAGATTTTGCTTCGTGACAGTGATTTAAGTTTGAATAAAGCCATTGAGATTTGTCAGATATGCAAGCTCACAGAAAAGCACACAAATGTGCTTACAAATGAGAACAACTCTAGAAGGCTCATGCTGATGGTGTGCAGCACGTTAAGAGAAACAGGCCCAAGCACATGGCAGCTGTAACCCCTGCAGTGCTCACTGGTAAACCCCAGAACCTTCCAGCGCATCCCAGACTTTGTACAGTCTCAGTTAAGCATAAGAGTGAGTTAGCAAACTCCAAGCATGGGCCCCAACCGAGTTTCATTGCCAAATGTTGTAATTGTGGTGGAAGCCATGAATCTAAAAGGTAGAAATGTTTAGCTTTTGTTCAACAATGCCACGGATATTTTAAGTGGAATCCTTCCAAAAGATTTTGTAAATCAAAAGACCCACATTCTTTTATTAAAAGGGAACAATGTTAAGTTGTCTATCTCGCCTTCATTCTTGCTGGATGGGTTCGGAGCCGACCTCGGCTCCGACTCGGCCACTCTAAAGCTCGAGAGTTGGTTCCACCGGCTCGAGGCTCCCCTTATATCCCACAATGCTAGGCGATAGTTACCTCAGATCTCGTTTGCCGCTACAGCTTCGAGGTTGGTTGTTCTACCGGTTCCTGGTGAGTTTAAGCTTTTTCTATTAAAAGTTACTCTTTTTTTAGTTTAATTATTGTCAAATTAGTCTAGTTCATTTAACTTTATTCCCGACCTAATTTTTTCCCGTTTTTTCTTTAAAAGAACTTTTAGTTCTTCCCTTGGGCCTTCCCTTCCCTAGGGAGTGTTTGTGTAGTTTAAGCTACTGTTTATTGTACTTTATTTTTTAGTATTTTTACTAAAGTAATTTTTTCTGACAGGGTATAACTGGTGTGTTTGAGTGTGTGCTTGTGTTCACCAGTTAGGCTATGTCTAAAGAAGCAAAGGTCTCCGGATTCAAGAAGTGTGATGCGTGCTGTCAGAAAATGTCTCTGACAGACGCTCACACTTCTTGTGTCTATTGTCTGGGGCCTTTGCACCTGCAGGACTCCTGTGCTGTTTGCCATGGCTTCAGCCCCAGGGTCCTGCAGGAAAGAAAAAACAAGCTCATATTGAGAGGCTTGTTGAAGCCTGAGGATTCCCTGTCTGTCTCAACAGGGAAGCCCTCCAAGGCATCGAGGTCTTCGGCTCCGGCTTCTGAGCCGAGACCTCAGGTTGTTCAACCTTTGCCTTTATCGGCTCCGGCTGGAGCCGATAAGACTCAGTCCACAGTTTCTGTGGCTTCCTCGGCTCCGACCGGAGCCGAGGTTATCGAGGTACCCGTGTCGGCTCCGACAAGATCTTCGGAGCCGACAACCAGAAAGAGGTCTAGGTCACCTTCTCTTGGCTCCGTTCATTCGGCTCCAGGATCTCCCTTGCTGTCTGAACGGAGCCAAAGGTCTCATTCCTCTAGGTCATCGAGGTTGTCCGATCATGACCTTCAGAGGGTGGTGAGTCGACTACTCAAGTCTGAGGCACTAGCCCAGATGCTTCAGAGCCCGACTCATCAGTCGGTGCCTGTCCCGTCCATCAACTCCTTCCTCCTTCGACTCTTTTGAGCTCGGGCCGGGTCGTGTCGGAACCGAGACTGTGGTTACCTCGGGCCGAGACAATTGTCTTCGGCTCCGTCGTCGGCTCCGTTTTCTTCCATGGAGGAATCTCGGCGGACTTCCCTCGTCGGCTCCGAGGGGTGAGTGGCATCGGACCCTTGTCCGACCCCCTCTCCCTCTCGGTGCTTGCTCTGGTGAGTTCGGCTCCGACATCGGCCTCGGAGCCATCACTGTCGGTGCCGAGGGGTCCTTAGCTCCTCGGGCGGGGACCTCTGGCTCTGCCTGACAGGGGTGCTTTCGAGGTCATGCGGAGTGTGTTAGAGCCTGGCTCTACTCCACAGTCGGCTCCGTCAGCCCCTCCCTCTATGCTGCCTCAGGGTAAGTCGACTCACTCCCTCATCCCTGACCGCAGAGAGCCCACTCCTCAGGAGCTCCCTTTGGGGATTTCATCCTCTTCCGAGGCCTCTCCTGATTTGGCAGAAGAGCCCCCTCGGAAGAGGAAGTGCAAGAGGAAGCACATTGACTCACCTGAGTCTATCACGTCGGACACAGATCTGGATGATTCTGAGGGTTCCCCCCGTTCCCCTTCTGAAGATGTCTCTTTTGCAGACATTCTGGAGATCCTTAAACAGAGGGGGAATTGGCCAGCCCTCAACCCTTCGGAGGACGAATCTGTGTATCTTGAGGCGTTTGGCTCTCGTCCTTCCACCTCCAGGGTGTCCCCCTTGGACCCCCTCATGCAGGTGGTTGCAAAAAAGGCATGGACGGCTCCTGATTCAGTGGACCCCACTCCCAGGAGACCCTCCAAATTCATCACAGCTCCATCAGACAAGGAATTTTTATCAAAAGGAGTCTCTGTGGATGCTATGGTGGTAGCTGCCGCCACAAAGAAGGAACGGGCTGATCCTACAGTGCCTGTCCAGCCACCTAACAAAGAGTCTAGGGCCATGGATAGATGCGGAAGCGGACGTACACCTCAGCGACATTTACTATGCGTTCCCTGAATTATCTGTGCCACCTCCCTCGTCTCCAAAGTGACTTGATCAAAGAAGCGAGTGAAATGCTGAAGGACCCTACAGCTGCGGGTTTCAAGAGAAAATGAACACGCAGCTGGCTATCCTTAATTCTATTTCCAACTCCTCCATGCCTCCTCTCTTATGCGGCCGATGGGCGAGCAGAGCGCAGGAACAGGGGTAGCCTTCGTAGGCGCCTGGATGCGGCTATGCAATTTTGGAACCTTTCAAGGCGTCTTTCACGAACTCCCCTTTTGATGGATCATCTCTTTTTGGTCCACAAGTGAAAGAAACCCTGACTAGGTGCGAGACTGATGGCAAGACCCTTTCTGCCGTCGGAGTCCGTTTTCTACTCCTTCTAGGCCTTACCCCAAAGGCCAGAAGGGGAAAGATGTGGTTCCGTAAACAATCCCAAGGGACTTCGCCTGGCACAGAGTCGGTTCCCGCCAGAGGCAGAGGGGAACAACAATGGTAGACGCCCTAGAGGCAGAGGGGTCCGCAGAACCAGGGCAATCGAGCGTTCTCCGAGAAGCCCTTTCAGCATCCCTGAGGTGTTGCCCGACTGCCCATCTTCGGAGGCAGTCGGGGGAAGATTGTCACTGTACCCAGAAGCCTGGCTATCCTTGACACAAGACAAATGGGTACAGTCCATCATTTCCGAAGGTTATTCTATTCCCTTTCTTCGTTTTCCAAATCAGTCAAAAATCCTTCCAGATGTTCCACCCGCTCAAAGGGATCTTGCAGCTTTGGAAATTTCAAAACTGCTTGCAAAAGAGCTATTCAGCCAGTGCCAGCAGACCAACTAGGATCCGGAATCTACTCAAGGTTCTTTTTAGTTCCAAAGAAAACAGGGGACTGGAGACCAATTTTGGATCTCAGTATCTTGAACAGATCAGTCAAGAAAACAAGATTTCGGATGGTCACGCTGCAATCCATTCTTCCCCTATTGGGAAAAGGAAACTGGATGTGCTCTATAGACCTTCAGGACGCGTACTATCACATAAAATGAACAGACGCTCCAGAAGATTCCTCCGCTTCAGGCTGGGAACCAGTCATTTTCAATTCGGGGCCCTGCCCTTTGGTCTCACCACTGCCCGGCGGGTGTTTACCAAATGCATGGCAGTGGTAGCTTCTCACGTGAGACGACAAGGATTCCAGGTGTTTCCATATTTGGACGACTGGCTCCTCACAGCTCCCACCAAGCATCTCCTTCTGATGGCCAGAGATTACACTTTTCGTCTGTCAAACACTGGGTATCTCAATAAATTGCGAAAAGTCTGTTTTGTCGCCTTGTCGTACTATTACCTACATAGGCAAAATTAGATACTGTAAACATGTCTGCAACACTAACGAACCAGAGGATATCAGACATTCAAAAATTGGTATCACTACTTCTCAACAACAACAGAGCCAAAGCCAGCTTAGTTCTAAAGGTGTTGGGAATCATGGCAGCGCCATACCCTCCTGCCATTGGCCAGATACCACATGCGGATCCTTCAGTGGATGCTCTTTTCTCAATGGTCATACCAGGAACTTCCAATGTCTCACACCATTATGATCATGGCGTGCAAAAGCATCTCATGTGGTGGATGTCTTCCCCAGCTCCTGCTGGGAGACCATTGTTCCACCTCCTCCGGTTGCTACTCTGACAACGGATGCCTCCCTGATCGGGTGGGGGCATTATCAGGGCAGGACAGTCCAGGGCACATGGCAACCAAGCGAATGCCACTTGCACATAAATGTTCTGGAGATGAGAGCAGTGCTTTTAGCGTTGCAAGCCCTTCAACACTCTCTTCCCTTGGGAACGATTGCAATCCAGACAGACAATATGTCTGTAGTGTGGTACATCAACAAACAAGGCGGAACCAGATCATACCCCTGTGTCGAGAAGCACTCAGACTGTGGCAATGGGCGATTTCTTCTCAGCGTTTTCTGATAGCAACGCATCCCGGAAGTCCAATCACATTGCGGACAAGTTGAGCAGAGCTATTCTCATGCCTCACGAGTGGTCTCTGAAAGACTCTGTAGTGAGAGAGATTTTTCTCAAGTGGGGTCAGCCTTGCTGCGATCTTTTGCTACTCCCCAAAACAGCAAGTGCAGAGAATACTTCACTCTATTCCCTTTACCAGGCCAACCCAGCAGGGACGCTAGTCCAAGTTTGGCCCGGGACTTCTGTATGCATTTCCTCCTTTCCCACTGATCTCTCAAGTAATACAGAAAGCTATCGCTCAGAAGGCCTCATTGATCCTCATTGCTCCTTACTGGCCTCGACAAGTGTGGTTCCCCTTTCTGCATCGATTTCTTGTGGGCGACCGTGGAATCTGGACCTAGTTCCAGATCTTTTGATCCATCAGTCGGGTCAGTTTCATCGCTCCCTCCCTCTCTGAACCTCACTGCTTGGTTCCTCCACTTCCAACCGTAGCCAGGCTTCCTCAATTATCTCACTCTGTTAGAGATATTTTGATAGCTTCCCATAAATCTTCCACTCGAAAGATTTATTTGAGTAAGTGGAAACGATTTTCATATTGGGCACAAGGAAAGGACGTAGATCCTTTCACCGCTTCCATCCAACTAGTCCTCGATTTTCTTGCTGAACTCTTCCATGCAGGTTCATCTCCATCTACTCTTAAGGTTCAATTGGCAGCTATTTCAAATTTCCATGTGGGTATTTCTGAATCTGCCCTAATGTCCCACAAACTCTGCAAAGCCTTTTTGAAAGGAATTTTTCTTCTCAGACCTCCTATAAGAAATCCTCCTTCTCCTTGGGACCTAAATTTAGTTCTTGCTTCTTTGATTCTTTCCCCTTTCG
Organism: Protopterus annectens; assembly: GCF_019279795.1. Lineage (NCBI taxonomy): Eukaryota > Metazoa > Chordata > Ceratodontiformes > Protopteridae > Protopterus > Protopterus annectens. The sequence continues at coordinate 1,794,714,029 of NC_056744.1, forward strand.
AACCTGCAGCTTCATGTTCCTTAAAGTTATTATCATGGAAAACTCTCTTTCTGGTGGCTATCACATCAGCTAGAAGAATTTCAGAACTTCAAGCACTCAGTTGTCGTTCTCCTTACCTTGTGTTCCATAAGGACAGAGTTTCCTTACGAACTAACCCGTCCTTTTTGCCTAAGGTGGTTTCAACATCAAATCTAAACCAATGCATTGATCTCCCTGTCTTTCCGAGTATTCAAATAGGTCTGAACAAAAATTACACTGTCTGGATGTTCATCGTCAATTAAGGTACTACTTGGACAGGACGAAACAATTCAGAAAATCTGATCAGCTGTTTGTCTCCTATGCGGAAAGCAGAAAGGGACTTCCAGTTTCAAAGGTATCTTTATCCAGATGGCTAACATCTCTGATTACCCTTGTTTATGAGATTAGACACCAAAAACTGCCTAATAAGCCTAAAGCCCATTCCACCAGAGCTTTGGCTACTTCTCTAGCCTTCCAAGACAGACTGCCTATTGACACCATTTGTGCAGCGGCTACTTGGGCTACTCCTCACACTTTTATTTCCCATTATAAGTTGGATTTAGCTTCTAGGCATAGAGCTAAATTTGGTTCCACTGTTCTCAGGAGTCTGTTCCCTTAGGCCACCGGGACAAGGTGCTAGGGACGGTCCCATCCAGCAAGAATGAAGGCGAGATAGACAACTTAACATATAGAAGTTATGTTCTTACCATAACGTTCCATGTTAGTTGTCTTCTTCTCGCCTTCTTCTTCTCCCCTCCTTCCCCTGGCCTGGACAGACCTAGAGGAGTTGTGATCGTGACCTCTCTTTCTACCACCTCTTTCTTAGCTATATGCTGTTATGCATATTTCTTGTTTCAGGATGTAGGTCACCCTTCTCCTTCCTGTTGTTAGAGGTGGATTCTGTTTTTTTACAGTTATACTGTTTCTGTTATAAGCTGGGGTTAGCTTACAAACGAGATCTGAGGTAACTATCGCCTAGCATTGTGGGATATAAGGGGAGCCTTGAGCCGGTGGAACCAACTCTCGAGCTTTAGAGTGGCCGAGTCGGAGCCGAGGTCGGCTCCGAACCCATCCAGCAAGAAGAAGGCGAGAAGAAGACAACTAACATGGAACGTTATGGTAAGAACATAACTTCTATTTTTAAGAAATGAGTTGATCAGTTAGACAGTGGCAAACCTACTCTTTATGTTGATGGTGTGTCAGTGCTTCATGAAACGGTGAATGCTGTAGATTTAAGGGCAAAGAATATGAAGTATTTTGTACTGTTCAGATAAATGGCAAACCTATAGAGCTCAAAGTTGGCAGAGGTTTTAAGTGCAATGTTATGTCAGCAGAAACATTTGACAGAGTATGAAAAGATGGTTAGCTTGATTTGGCAAGGTGTGCGAAGCTTGTTGCTTATGGAGGTGAAGAAATTCAAACCGAAGGCTCAGTAATGCTTTCATGTTACTTCCTGCAGAGTGGAAGAAACTGTGACTTATTTTATGTGGTCGAGGCACATCCATTCATTATTAGGGCTCAGAGACAGTTTTAAAAATGGCACTACTTTCATTTAACAAGGAAGTCCATTATGTTAGTTTAAAAGACCACTACTCTAATTTTGCCCAGTACATTTTTTTCTGCCTATGCTGATCTTTTTTTAAAACAAACTAGGCAAACTTCCAGTTGTGTACTCCATAAACTTAGAACCAGAGGTCAGTCCAGTTATCAGGCCAGCATGTGAAGTTCCAATAGCTATGCAAGACCGGATCAAAGCAGAGTTAGATAAAATGGTGCGACAAGGTGCGATTTGTTCAGTTGAAACTCCAACTGAATGGATATCTTCCATGATGGTAGCTCATAAGAAAAGCTCAGATGACATCAGATTATGTATTGACCCATGAGATTTAAACAACGCGTTAACAGTCGAAGTCACAGCCTTGATGTCAAATGCCACTATTTTTTCTGTTTTAGATACAGAGAGTTAATTTTGGCAAATTCAGCTCGACAAAGAAATCGTCATTGCTCACTGTTTTCAGTACTCCGTTTGGCAGGTACAGATTTTTAAGAATGCCATTTGGGATAAATTATACAAGTGAGGTCTTTCAATGGGCAATGGTGCAAATTCTGTTACAGTAGACATATACATACTGGTAGGAGGTACTGGTGAAGCCGAACATGACAGAAACCTCAGAAAAGATGTTCTTCGTGTTTCACTATGGAAGTCATCACATTTGAGCACAAATGCTTAAAATGGCGGCGGATCTCATCTCCCTTATCTGGGGCAGTCAGGCCACTTTTTCTAACAGGAAAAGGCACTCTTCTCCAGAAATTGACAGAACAGGATACTGAGGAATCTGACTATTCAGTTTTTAAAATGGAACACCATCCCTTAACTGCTTATGAGGATTCAGATGCAGAGGAATCCATCCCTTCTGCCTCCCCTCTAGAGGACCTTTCCTTTGGGGAAACCCTTCACTCCCTTGGGGAACATTCCCAGTGGGAATCTCAGGACTTCCCATAGTCTAAGAAAAGACTTGAGAGTTTCTGGATCTGACCCAGCACAGACCCCTGGCCATTTCCCCTATTTTAGAAGTGGTGGATGATGTTTTCCATGACTCCAGCTTAGCCCCTGACGCCCTCTCTCTTGCTCCCAGTAAACCTGACAGGTACTACAGAGTACCGGAATTTCACTAATACCTGTACAGAAATCTTGCTGCAGACCCAGAGGTCATTACACAGGGACCTAAAGGAGCTAAAACTAGTTCTGCCAGGAATCCTCTTCCTTCTGAAAAGGCCTCTAGAGCGCTGGACAAATGGGGTACAAAAATATACACCTCTGCAACCTTAGCTATCAGAGCACTCAATTGTCAGTCTCATATGTTAAAATATCAACACACTTTGGAATAATTAAAACAGAAGATTGCTACCTTTCCTGACTGTGCCAATTCAAGAGTTGGCAGATTTACTGCAGTCTGTTTGTCAAGTGGCCAAACACATTACAATGTGGCGCCCTAGAAGCCTCTAGCAGGGCAGCAGTGACGACATCTGTTATTAGGAGACATGCAGGGCTGAAGGAACAACCTCTCCCTGATCATATCAAGTCTAAACTTATTGATGCAACCCTAGATAAGGAGTGCTTGTTTGGGGGAAAAAGCAGAAGATGTGCTTAAAAAGATGGAAGACAAAGCAAAATCTATGCAAACAGTAAAAGATTTCTTTAAGTTCAACCTCCTAAATTCAGCAGGAACTTTCCCTCTAAGCACTGGGTCTTCACTGCACCTAGCAGACAGGGCCAAGGTAAGCCCCGTAGGGACAGACCATCCAGGCCCCTATCCCACGGCCAGCAGAGAAGCAAACAATGGACCACTTCCATCTCTAAGGCAGGGAGTTCTAAGCTAACCTTCTATGGCAAACACTCACAATGACTCCCCCTCTGCCCTCCCTTCACACATCAAAAACTAGGAGGAAGGTTCTCCCTCTTCAAAGACAATTGGCTTTCTGTAACAAAGGACCAATGGGTCTTAAAGATCATTTCTCAGGGATGCAAATTCTCTTTCAACCAACTCCCAATTCCAAGAGGATACAAAGACTTGCCTCCAAATCAGTGGGCAGAGGCATTGAAACCGGTCCAAACACTCATATCCCAGGGGGCAGTAGAACCTGTCCCCTCTGATCAAACAGGCAAAGGCTTTTATTCCAGACTACTCCTTGTTCCCAGAAAGGAGGGCACTTGGCTCCCCATCCTGGATCTGTCCATTCTGAACACCTCTCTGGTGGTCCCAAGATTCAAAATGCTAACTTTGCAGCAGCTGCTGCCTGTGCTAGCAGAAAGTGCCTGGCTAGACCCCAGACCTAAAAGATGCCTACCTCCACATCCCCGTCAAGAGAATCGTACAGAAAATTCCTGCTCTTCAGAGCAGGCTCACAACACACTCAGTTCTCTGCAATGTCCTTTGGCTTATCTACTGCTCCCAGGGTTTTCACCAAATGCTTGGCCCCGGCCGTAGCATTCTGCAGACAGAAAAGTGTACAGATTTACCCTTACCTGGACGACTGCCTCGTTCGGGCAGAGTGCAAAGAAAAGCTGCTCCAGGATCTTCTCTTTGTCAAATTACTCCTAACTTCCCTAGGGTTCACAATCAACGAGACAACATCAAAACAAAACCCCACCCGGAAGATCATTTTCTTGGGAACTGTGCTAGACACAGCATCCCAAATGGCCTTCCTATCCCCATAAAAGCAGAGCTTCCTGCCTCTCTACCTTACCCAGCTGGCTTCCAGAAGTCACCTCACTGCGAGGAGGTTCCTGCAAGCCCAAGGATACGTGGCATCTTGCATTCTTCTCATTCCTGTGGCCAGGCTTCACATGAGAAAATTTCAGTGGTATTTAACGAACCTTTGGTGCCAGCACTGTCAGTCCCTAGAGACCTCTCTCCCTCTGATCCCATGTATAAGGGCCAAGTTTCTCTGGTGGGCAGAGGCCTGTGCCAGAAACAAGAATCTTCCCTTCATCCTACGCCCTTCCGGCCAGACCACATCACCACCAACACCTCAGACATTGCTTGGGGTGCTCACCTAGCAGGCAGATGCACCCATTTGGGATGCCCAGCAACTTCACTTGCACATCAATCAAAGAAATGGTGGCAGTACAAAAGGCTCAGACATCCTTCAAACCCCATCTCAGGCCAAGGGTTCTCGTTATAAAAACAGACAACACCATAGTAATGTGGTATATCAACAAACGGGGGTAACTCAATCTTGCCCCCTGTGCAGGTTAGCCATGAGCCTTTGGCTTACAGCCACCTCCATGGGTCTACACGTAATTGTCCAATACCTACCAGGAGTCAACAACACCCTGGCAGACCACCTAAGTAGAAACTTACTGGACCCCCACATATGGCAGCTCAACAGGGAAATCTTTCTGCAAATCACTCAGGAGTGGGGGACTCTGGAAGTGGATCTCTTTGCCTCGCACCTCAACCACCAGCTGCAAAAGTTCTGTACCAGAGTGCATCACATCCTAGCATGGAAGGTGGATGCCTTTACCTTCCCCTGGAACTCCCTAATTGTGTTCACGTTCCCTCCTCTGCCCCTTATTCCCAAGGTACTGATCAAAATAAGGGAGGAAAGACCAAAGGCCATCCTTATTGCTCCAGAATGGCCCAGACAGCATTGGTACCCCTTACTGCACAGCCTGACCTTACATCCCCCAAGCAGCTTCCCGTGATCTCAGACCTCTTGACCCAGGTGAGGGGGAGGATACTGCACCCAGACTTAAACTCTCAACCTTTTCAGCATGGTGTATACCTTAAAGGCTAGCAAGGAGTCTCTGTTAAGCAAACAGGTCCTAGACATCGTCAGAGAGGCCAGAAGGCCCAGCACCAGAAAGTCATACACAGGGAAATGGAAAAGATTCTGCTCCTGGAACCAGTTCAAAGGGGCCAGTACCTCCCATCTTTCCATTCCTCTTATCTTCCATTACCTAGCGGAGTTGCTCAATAGTGGCCTCTTTCTTCTCTGTTAAAATCCATGCCTTAGCCGTTTCTGCCCTTTACGATTCAGACCCACCCCTCTTCTCTCATCCTTTGATTAAGCAGTTCCTCAGAGGGGCTTCTAATGTCAGATCTCACAGAAGGCCTCCCACGTTACCTTAGGACCTGAATTATGTTCTAGAAAAACTAAACTTCTCTCCTGCTGCTTCTACAGCATTGAAATACCTCTCCTGGAAGACTGCCTTCCTACTAGCTATCTCCTCAGCCAGAAGGGTGTCAGAACTTCAGGCTGTCATGGCTGTTGAGCCCTTCATCATTTTCCATGCAGACAGGGTCTCCCTGTGGACTAAACCCTCCTTTATGCCCAAGGTGGTATCTGATGTGACCCTCAACCAGGCCATTAACCTACTTTCCCAACCCTCAAATCAAGGGAGAAAGAATTCTCCACTCGCTAGATGTGCACAAACAACTCAGATACTATGTAGACCGTACTAAACCATTTAGAAAAACAGACCCAACTACTTTGTCAGCTTTGCCCCTGGGGCAGAGGGGAAGCCCATTTCCAAATGGATATCACACTTTATCTATTTCTGCTGCAGACTGCATGGGAACCCCCCCCAAATCTATCCGTACCCATTTTACTAAGGGCAGCCTCCACTTCCACAGCCTTCCTCAGAGGAGTCCTCATCAGGGACATCTTAGAAGCTGCCACCTGGATCTCTGTCCATATCTTTACAAAGCATTACCGCCTACCTCTTTTTTTCTAAGTGTAGGCCAAGGTTTGCCTCTACAGTTCTGCAGGGCCTGCTGACCCATGCCTAAGACTCTAACCTAATCTTCAACCCCTCTCCTCAGCTTTGGGAATCCTCCTACAGGTGATGACTGCAACAGTGAAACACGAAGAACATAGTACAGTTGTGTACACTTACTGTAAATGTAGATGTTCGAGTGTATTCACTGTTGCAGTTCTGGTTTCCCTCCCTCCATCCCCCATACAGCATCTTCCCCTAGGGGGACATAAGCTTCCCATGGTGGCTTTTAGCCACCAGGACCACTTTTCCTTATTTCCTTGTGCTTCTGACGGGTTAGGGCAAGAAAAACTGATGTAATGACATCGGCTGCCTTGCTTTATAGCACTGACGACCTGACGTCAGACTACAGGCGACGGCAGCCAACGCAAAAAAAACATAGACTCTGGTGTTTGGGCCAGCCGAGGGCTACCACAGCAGGGATAACCCCACAGGTGATGACTGCAACAGTGAATAAACTCGAAAATCTACATTTATGGAAAGTGTACACAACTGTACCTTTTCCTGCCTGCAGACAAGATTCCATCTTACATCCTTAATGGAAAGTCTTCTGCCTCTCCCATGTATCCCAGCCAGGGAATTTCTGAGATTTGAGGATTCATGGCTTCCATAATTTCCATGATGCCTGTGGCAAAGCTTCATATGAGGAAATTTCAGTGGTTTCTAAAAACAGCCTGGTCTCACCATGCTCACCCTTAACATGTCCTGGATGTTCTTTGTGTTTCACTGTTGCAGTCATCACATTTGGGTTATCTGCTTGCAGTAGCCCTCAGTCAGCCTGATTATCAAAGTCTTGGGTCCTGCGTCGGTTGCTGTCTCATCTTCCATGACTTCAGGTAGTCAGGGGTATAAAGCATGCAGCCGACGCCATTTTATCAGTCTTTCTTGCCGTGCGGTGCCTAAAGCAGAAGCAGTTCGCAAGTGCCGGTTGGCCGATTCCTGAAATTGTCATTTTCGAGTTTCAGATCCAAAGTCTTCAACTAAGCTAAGTACCCCATTGGGGATCCTTTTTCTTGCTCTAAACTGATGTCAGTAAAAGTTAACAATAGTATTTTTTGTGGAAAGCGAATACCTCATAAAGATTTTCATTCGTACTGCGTTCCTTGCTTAGGCCCAGACCACGATGTATATCGATGTCAGATTTGTGCCTTATTCAAACCTCGTACTATTCCTCGTCTGTTCATTTACGCATCTAAATATTTTGGTACTCTCTTCAGTTATCCAGAAATGGCTTCAGTAAGCCACCCGATTACCGACATTACGAAAAAAAGCAAAGATAAAAACAGAGACAGACTGCATAGGTCCAAAGCTGCAGACGACGCTTCTCCTGAGCTAGTCGCCAGTTCGCCTATCAGTGAGGCGCTTTCGCAGCCCCTGATACCCGCTACTTCAGATTCGCAGGCTCTACTGAAACTCATTTGGTGTCCGATATGCCTTAAGATGCTTCAACTGTGGAACCTGAGGATGTCTGTACCTTGGATGGGTCCGGAGCCGTTGTGCAGGCACCGGCTTCTGAAGGTGTATTCATGCCTACAGAGTTGCATATTAAACAGACTCCACCTTCAATACTAAGGCCTAAATCTTGATCTATGTCTAAAAAAACAATGCACAGGCCACATGTTCAGGCCCCTATGCCTAAAAACAAATGATCAAAATGGCTGAAGAGCTGATTACTCTAATCGGGTAGTCAACCCCCCCCCCCCCCCCTTCTAAGAGGCCTAGGGCTGAGCTTGACTATGAATCTTCTGATAAGGACTCTGTTTCTTCTGACTCTTCCAATGACCTGGATTTGTCCATGCCTATTTGAGGATTCAGATGTAGATGATTCCATCCCCCCTGCTTCCCCACCTGAGGATTTTTCTTTTGGGGAAACTTTACATACCTTAAGGGAGCATTTTCCCTGGGAAAGTCGGGAATTTTCTGATTCAAAAAAGAAGCTTAGGGATTTTCTTCTTCTACCTTAGCATAGGCCTTTGGCTATACCTCCTGTACTAGACATTGTTGATGTGTTTTCGGAATCCAGTATGGCCACTGATTCCCTGCCTCCAGCTCCTAGTAAACCTGACAAGATACTACAGGGTTCCTGAGTCCCACAAGTTCCTTTTCAAAAATCCTGTTGCAGATCCTGAAACCATTTCTCAGGTTCCTAAGGATATTAAGGCTTCTACTGCTAAAAATCCTACCCCTTCTGATAGAGACTCCAGGGCGGTGTATAGATGGGGTAAAAAGGTTTCTACTTCTGCAACCTTGGCAATCAGGGCTTTAAACTGCCAATTTCATGTTAAAATATCAATAGCATATTATTGGACTGCTTAAACAGAAAATTATGTTGATTTCTGACTGTGATAAAGATTTACAGGATTTATTGCATTCTGCTGAACAAGTTGGAAAACATACTTTGCAATGTGGTTTTGATTCTTTAGAGGCCTCTTGCAGGGCTACTGTTACTGGGTCTGTGCTTAGAAGGAATGCTTGGCTTAAGGAGCAATCTGCCTGATCATGTTAAAGCGAAATTGTTGGATGCTCCTTTAAATCAGGACCACCTGTTTGGCAATAAGGCTGAAGAAGTTTTAAAAAAGATGGAAGATGAAGCTAAATCTATGCAAACTATAAAAGATTTCTTACAAATGCAACCTCCCAAGATTTAGTAGGCACTTGCCTACTAAGAATTGGTCCTTTCCAGTTCCTTCCTGATCCTCTCAAGCCAAATCAAGACGCACCAAAAGCACCAGGTTTTAGTCCCAGGGAACTCTCAGAACTAAGCAGTGGGGGGCTTCCACTTCCAAATCTGGAAATAAGACACACACCCCCAATGGTAAACAGTCTCAATGACTTTCCTTTTAAATTACCAAGCACTTATCTTTTAGCCACCCCTTTGGGGGGAAAGATTGCTCTTCATGCAAAAAACTGGGAACTCATAACCCAGGACAAATGGGTTTTAAAAATAGTGTCCTAGGGATGCAGATTTCATTTCCACATGTTGCCAATGCCAAATGGGTGGCCAGACCTGCCCCCGAATCAGTGGGCAGAGGCTCAAAAACAAGTGCTTTCACTCTTAAACATGGGGGCTATCCAACCAGTACCAGAACAGGAAAAGGTACAAGGTTTATATTCCAGGCTTTTCCTTGTACCCAGAAAGGACAAATTATGGCGTCTAATTCTGGGCCTGTCTACTCTAAATACCTTTCTGGACATTCCAAAATTCAAGATGTTGACTCTTCAGTTACTTCCTATGCTAGGCAAAGATGCCTGGTTGGGAACTCTAGATTTAAAGGAAGCATACCTGCACATTCCAATCAGGGACTCTTGCAGAAGATACCTATGCTTCAAAGCAGGCTACTTGCATTATCAGTTCTCTGCACTGCCCTTTGACTTGTCTACTACGCCCAGGGTATTCGCAAAGTGCCTGGCTCCAGTAATTGCATTTTGCAGGCAAAGAAATATTCAGATATATCCATACCTGGATGATTGTCTAATTCAGGCAGAAAACCAGGGCATTCTTCTAAATCATCTGGCATTTGTAAAAAAAAAAAAAAAAAAAAAAAAAGTTCTAACTTGTCTGGGTTACACCATAAACGAAAAGAAATCACAACTGGTATTCTCTCAAGAGATTACATTCCTGGGTGCAAGCTTGAATGCAACTGGCCAGATGGCTTTCCTCACGCCAGAGAAGCAAATTCATTTGGTAACTTACTTCAAACAAGTGGCCGAAAAAACCCTGCTATATCTGCAAGACAAATGCTGCAAGCCTTGGGTTTCATGGCCTCCTGCATTCTTCTAATTCCATATGCAAGACTGCATATGAGGAAACTACAGTGGTACTTAAAAAGTCTATGGAGTCAACATTGTCACAGCCTGGAAACAGTTATTCCTATCATACCTTGCCTATGCCTGGAGTTCCTATGGTGGGCAGAGGCCTGCCACCACAAAGGGACTGCCATTCACACTACCCCCTGCCGCCCAAACCCTAACTACAAATGCATCAGACTATGCATGGGGGCTCACCTGGCAGGGAAGTGCATTCAGGGCAAACGGAACCCAAATCAAATGCACCTACATATCAATCAAAAATAAATTTTAGCTGTACAGAGTGCTTTGACAGCCTTCAAGGGACTACATTCTTCAGGACAACTAATGGTAAAGACGGACAACACTACGGTTATATGGTACATAAGCAGGGGGGGTACGCATTCCTACCCCCTCTGCAGACTAGCCATGGCATTGTGGAATATGGCCTTGAGCTACCAAGTGCACCTACAAGCTCAATTCCTGCCAGGAAAATTGAATACACTGGCAGACGGACTAAGCTGAAATCTCATGGACCCACACGAGTGGAAACTGGAACCACGGATTTTCAACATGTTGACAAGCAAATGGGGGAGCCCAGACATAGATCTATTTGCCTCCCCCCTGAACTACCAGTTAGACAAACTTTGCACAAGGACTCCCCACAAAAAAGCCTGGAAAGTGGATGCTGTGTCTTTCAGCTGGAAAAAAACATCAGTCTATGCCTTTCCCCCTCTGCCTCTACTCTGCAAAGTTCTGTTATAAGTCAAACAGGACAAACCAAGAATGATTTTGTTTGCTCCAGACTGGCCACGCCAACACATACCCGCTCCTGCTCAGTGTCTCACAGATATCTCCATGGCACCTGCCTCGGACAGCTTCCTTGCTGTCTCAGCAGGAGAACCAAATTCTGCACTGTCAGCTTCCAACATTGAACCTTGCAGCTTGGTTAATCACTTAAATTCATCCTTAGCATCCCTCAGCAAACCTGTTATGGATGTCATCTTGGAGGCGAGAAGAACTAGTACTAGAAAATCTTATGCTGACAAATGGAAAAGATTCTATGCCTGGAACCAATCTTTAGGGATGAGCACAGCAGCGCCCAATTTACCTCAGATTTTGCAATACTTAACTGAGATGCTTCACAAGGGCCTGTCTTTTTCCTCTATTAAAATCTATGCTTCAGCTATTTAAGCTCACTATAACACAGAACCACCCCTCTTTTCTCATCCCCTGCTCAAGCAGTACCTCAGAGGGGCCAAAAATTTGAGACCACCCAGGAGAGCTCCAATCCCTGCCTGGGACCTTAACTTTGTTTTGAAGAAACTCACTCTACCTCCTTTCGAGCCAGCTGCTACTGCAGACTTAAAATTTCTTTCTTGGAAAACAGCTTTCCTTTTAGCAATCGCTGTCAACTAGAAGGACATCTGAATTACAGGCTCTTATGGCAGTGGAGCCTTTCATCATCTTTCATGCGGACAGGATATCTCTGAGGGACCAATCCATCCTTCATGCCCAAGGTGGATGTCCTTCAAGAATGCAACTGCAGTCCTGACATATGGGTTGTCCTGCCTCAAGCAGCCCTTCGGTCAGCCAGATTCCAAAGTCTGAGTCTGGCGTCGGCTGATGTCGCCTCTTCCCCGACGTCAGAGCGGCTGGGGTACAAAAGCATCAGCCGACGCCATCTTCTCCAGTCTTTCTTGCCACGCGGTGCCCGAAGCAGAAGCAGTTCGCAAGTGCCTGTCGGCCAGCTCCTGTGTTTTCAGATACCGAAGTCATCAAAAAGCTAAGTACCCCGTTGGGGAACCTTTTCTTGCCTCAGCCGATGTCAGATAAAACTGCAAAAGTTAATAATTGCTTGTCTTGTGGTAAACAAATACCTCATAAGGACTTCCATTCTTACTGCCTTCCCTGCCTCGGCCCAGACCACAACGTCTCGGCCTGTGCTTGCTTCAATAAGCGCACACTTAGGCGCCGGGCAGAATTTGCTGAAGACCTTTTTGGGGTAAATTACTCCTATATCATGTCGTCGGAACTTCCGACAGCACATATTTCCAAAAAACGGAAGGACCGGGACAGACATTCTCGGCCCGCGACTTCCACCGACACCATGCTAAAGCCTACCGCGAGTGCATCGGTCTCTTCGGAGGCGGTAATTCAACCGCTCCAGGCCGACGACACTGCTTTACCGCACACTTTGGTCCCAGAGGCTACCCCGGTGACGGTTGTTGATTTTCCTCCTGAAACCGAAGCCCAAGATTTGCCTGACACCATACCGGTGGACAAAGTTACTCCAGCACGTGGGGCAGCTAGGCCTCCAGTGTCTATGGTCCATCAAGGCCTACACACGTGCTAAGGCTGCCAGCCAGGCTAAGTCTCACCCTCCTAAATCTTTTTCACAGGGTCCCACTTCTGATAAACAGATCATGACTTTAGCTGCAGATCTAATTTCTTTAATCAGGGGCTCTCAGACTCATCCAGACAGAGGTTCTCAGCCGCCTTCAGACAAAAGGCCTAGGGTTGAGCAGGCAGATACCCTTTCCTCAGATGAAGACTCTGGTGAGTCAGGCCATTCAGATTCCCAGGAAGAATCCTTCCTGGCTTACGAGGATTCTGATGCTGATGAATCCATTCCCTCTGCCTCTCCTCCTGAAGATATTTCTTTCGGGGAAATTCTCCACTCCATGAGAGAGCATTTTCAGTGGCAGGGCCAGGATTTCTCCGACTCCAGGAAAAGGCTTTGGACTTTCCTTAAGTTACCCCAGCACAGGCCTTTAACTATACCCCCAGTGTTAAATGTATTAGATGATGTGTACTCAGACTCCAGTACTTCTCCTGATTCTCTCCCTCCTGCTCCTGTCAAGCCAAACAGATATTACAGGGTTCCTGAAACTCATAAACATCTCTTTAAGGCCCACTCTGTTGATCTAGAAACTATTTCTCAGGGGCCCAAAGGAGTGGCCACTTCCACGGCCAAAAATCCTTTGCCCGCAGACAGGGAATCTAGGTCCCTGGAGAGGTGGGGTAAAAAAGTTTATACCTCAACCACCTTTGCCATGAGGGCACTTAACTGTCTTTTTCATATGTTTCAGTATCAGGATTTCTTGCTGGATGATTTGCAGAAAAAGTTAGCCTCTCCTGAGCCTTTAGACAGAAAGGCCTTGCAGGATTTGGTTCATAATACTCAGCAGGTTAGCAATCATTTTCTTCAGTGTGGTTATGCATTGGAAGCTTCATGTAGGGCAGCTATGACAGGGGACCGAGGCTCCTACAGGGGCCGCCAATGGCAACCAACTAATCAGAGAAGTGGCGCAGGGACTGCTCCACAGGGACAATCACAATGACTTGACTTTGACACCGCCGACCAAGGCTCAAAGAGAAGCACCTTTAGGCGGAAAATTATCTTTATTTTCAAAAAATTGGCACGTTTTTACAAAGGACAAATGGATTTTGGACATTATAGACAGAGGTTACAGGTTCCACTTCCATACCTTACCAACAAGACAAGGCATGCCAAACCTGCCACAAAATCAAAGGGCAGAGGCACTCATACAAGTTTCAAAACTGCTACAAATAAAAACAATAGAAAAGGTTCCTCCTCAGGAACAAGGCCAGGGATTCTACTCAAGACTGTTCCTTGTTCCAAGAAAAGAAAAGCAATGGAGACCTATACTGCACTTGTCTGCTCTAAACACTTTTCTCATTGTGCCAAATTTCAAAATGCTGACGTTACAGCAACTTCTTCCCATGCTGGGCAAGGGGTCTTGGCTGGTTACCCTGGACCTCAAGGAGGCATACCTGCATGTCCCAATCAGACACAGCTGCAGAAGATACCTCAGATTTCTTGCAGGGTCAGAGCACTATCAATTCTCAGCATTGCCTTTTGGCTTGTCTACTGTGCCCAGAGTATTCACGAAGTGCCTGGCATCAGTAATTGCACATTGCAGACTCCAGGGGATACAAATATACCCTTACCTGGACGACTGCCTTATACAAGTGGACAGCAAGCAAGCCTTGATAAGAAACTTGGATTATGTCATTCACTTACTACAGGCTTTGGGAAACAGTCAGCATTCAAAAATCAAGACTACTGCCATCCCAACAAATAATTTTTCTAGGAGCCGAACTGGACACAAACTCACAAATGGCTTTCCTCACAGAAGAAAAACAAGAACAATTACCAGATTACTTCAAAAGCCTAGCAAAGCACACCCAGATGACTGCAAGGAAAATCCTGCAGGCCCTGGGTTTCATGGCATCTTGCATTCTTCTGATTCCACTGGCAAGACTACACATGAGAAAACTACAGTGGTACCTAAAAAGTTTATGGTCTCAGCACAGCCACAACTTAGAAGCAATTATTCCACTCATTCCATGTCTACAAAAGGAATTTTTATGGTGGGCACAAGCAAGCCAGCTAAACAAAGGCATGTCTTTCAACAAACTTCAAGCAAGCCAAACCATTACAACAGACGCCTCAGATCATGGATGGGGGGCGCACATGGAGGGCAGATGCATTCAAGGGCAATGGGCTCCCCGGGAATTGCATCTGCACATCAATCAAAAAGAGATGTTGGCAGTGATTCATGCAATCGAGGCCTTCGGAAAATTTCTTCAACAAGGTCACCTGTTAATAAAGACAGACAACACCACTGCTATGTGGTACCTAAACAAAACAGGGAGGCACCCATTCTTACCCCCTCTGCAGACTAACAATGACTCTTTGGGAAAAGTCCCTGAAACTGAACATACAGTTGCAATCCCAGTTTGTTCCAGGCAAGGACTATGTTCTGGCGGACAGTCTAAGCAGAAACATTATGGACCCGCACGAATGGATGTTGCATCCAGACATTTTTTCACAAATAACTCGTACATGGGGAAGGCCGGACATAGATCTCTTTGCCTCACACCTCAATCATCATCTGAAGAAGTTCTGCTCAAGGACACACCATCCTCAAGCCTGGAGAGTGGATGCTCTCTCCTTCAGCTGGAATTCTCTAACAATTTATGCATTCCCACCTCTACCATTAATGACCAAGATGTTGCTGAAGATCAAAGCAGAACAACCGAAAGGCATTTTGATAGCTCCAGACTGGCCAAGACAGCACTGGTATCCATTACTAAGGAGCATAACTCGTACCAAGCCGTGGCCCCTGGGCCCCTGCCTCAATGGCCTCTGCTTATAACTCAGCACAATTACAGGACTGTTCATCCCAACCTGCAAACATTGCAACTGACAGCTTGGAGGGTTCCATGACTTCTCCCCATATCTCTCTCTCCAAAAAAGTTCAAGAGATCTTACTGGAAGCACGCAGGCCTTCCACCAGAAAAACTTATTCAGCCATATGGAAGAGATTCAACATCTGGAATGCCAACAAGGGTCAGGATGCATCAGTAATGAGCATCCCACAGATACTAGAATACTTGGCAGAAATGCTTCACAATGGCCTTTCATACTCTTCCATAAAAATACACGCTTCAGCAATTTCAGCAAAATACAACTGTGATCCACCTGTATTTTCACATCCTTTGCTGAGACAGTTTCTAAGAGGGATAAAGAATATCAAACCTCCAAGAAAACCACCAGTGCCTGCATGGGACCTCAACTTCGGCTTGGAAAAATTAACTCTTCCTCCTTTTGAGCCAGCAGCATCTTCAGAATTGCAATTTCTCTCCTGGAAAACAGTTTTCCTGTTGGCAATTACTTCAGGAAGAAGAGTCTCTGAGATACAGGCCCTCATGACAGTACCTCCATTTCTCATTTTCCATCAGGACAGAGTCTCTTTAAGAACCAATCCTTCACTCATGCCAAAAGTGATATCCAGGGTTTCTCTAAATCAAGCAATTCACCTGCCTACTTTCTTTCCCAATCCTCAAAATAAAGGAGAAAAGCTTCTGCACACTTTGGACATACACAGACAATTGCTCTGTTACTTGGACAGAACAAAGGCCAACAAAGTCTGACCAGCTATTTGTAGCCTACGCTGCTGGAGTACAAGGAAAGGCAATTCCCAAACAATTTCAAAATGGATTGGAAACTGCATCAGATTCTGCTATTCTTTCCATGGAAAAGGTGTACCTGCCAATATCAGGCCACACTCCACCAGAGCTACAGCCACCTCCACAGCCTTTCTAAGAGGGGTGGCTACAAAGGACATTCTAGAAGCTGCTACATGGAGCTCCGTGCATACATTTTCCAAACATTACAACCTGCCTTTATATTCCAGATCCCGAGCAGGCTTTGCTTCTGCAGTCCTGCAGGGCATTTTAGCTACACCATCCCTATCTTAGATCCTACCACCCCCAGCTTGGCTGTGGTATTCAACCCATATGTCAGGACTGCAGTTGCATTCTTGAAGAACCTAGTACAGTTTTGTACCTACCATAAATGTAGATGTCCGATAGATATGCAACTGCAGTCAGGTTTTCCCTCCCTCCTACCCCTCTGTAATCTTCCTTTTTGGGTCCACTCCCCCTTTTCAAATTAGCTGGGGATATCTGTTATGGTGTATCTGTTTATTACTGTTGTGCATGTCTGGAATTTTTCTCCAGTCTCTAAATTTAGCCTTCCTTGGAGGGCATCTGGTGCAAGAAACACTGGAGAAGATGGCGTCGGCTGCTTTTGTACCCCAGCCGCTCTGACGTCGGGGAAGAGGTGACATCAGCCGACGTCGGACCCAGACTTTGGAATGTGGCCGACTGAAGGGCTGCCTGAGGCAGGACAACCCATATGTCAGGACTGCAGTTGCATATCTATCGGACATCTACATTTATGGTAGGTACAAAATTGTACTTTTCCACTGTGGCTCTTAATCAATCCTTTCATTTGCCAACCTTCTTTCCCAATCCACAGAACAGGGGAACGGATTCTGCATTCCTTGGACGTGCACAGACAACTTAGATTCTAATTGGACAGAACTAAATTTCGAAGAAAGTCTGAACAACTGCTAGTAGCATTTGCTGCAGGGGCAGAGGGGAAGGCTATTTCAAAACAAACCATTTCTAAATGGATAAGCCATTGCATTCATTTCTGCAATAAGCCCCATGGAAAACCTATCCCCCAGGGGATCAGATCTCACTCTAACAGGGCTGTATCTACTTATGCAGCTTTTCTCAGAGGTGTTCCTACCAGGGATATTCTAGAAGCTGCTACCTGGAGTTCTGTACATACTTTCACCAAGCATTAACATTTACCTTTTTTCTCTAAATCCAGAGTTGGCTTTGCCACTGCTGTCTTGCAGAGCCTTATAGCTGGTCCTAATGCTGTATAAATTCCTCCTCCCAACCATAGCTTTGCAAATCTACCCAAATGTAATGACTGGAACAGTGAAACATGAAGAACATAGTACAGTTGCCATAAATGTAGATGTTCGAGTGTATTCACTGTTGCAGTCCTAGTTACCCTCCCTCCAGCCCCCTGTTTTTCTCTGACTATACCTCTACTTTCTTTTATTATGCTTAAAAGCCTTTTTGGTGTATTTGCTTTTGGTTGGAGGTATATATTTTTGTGCGTTTAATTTTATTTGCTCCCCATTTGGGGGGCACCTGACATCTGGGGCAAGAAAAACTGATGTAATGGCGTCGGCTGCATATTTTATACCCCTGATGTCATGGAAGAAGGGACCGCAACCGACGCAGGAAGCAAGACTTTGTTAATCAGGCCGACTGAGGGCAACCTGCCAGCAGATTACCCAAATGTAATGACTGCAGCAGTGAACACACTCTAACATCTACATTTATGGTAAGTGCATGCAACTGTACTTTTCTGATCCCTTTCAGGCACCTTTTTTCACAGGATGTGGTTAGGGTTTTGCAGGAGGCCAGGAAACCCAATACTAGGAAGTCTTTCATTTCCAAGTGGAAAAGATTTTCTATCTGGTGTGCAAAAGAAGTCTAGATCCACTGTCTGTGGACATTCCAGTTGTACTTTTTTACTTGTGTGAATTGCTCAACAGTGGCTTGTCATATTCCTCATTGAAAATCCACTGTTGTACTCTCTCTGCTTGTCTGCCTTTAACACCTCGTTTGTCCTCCAAATTGGAGGTTAAACATTTTTTCTTACAGGCGTCCTCCAGATCAGACCTCTATGTCTTAGAGAAGTTAACTCTGGCCCCTTTTGTGCCTGCGGCCTTGGCTCCTTTGAAGTTTTGCACTTGGAGAACGATGTTTCTGGTGGCCTTAACTTCTGCTAGGAGGGTTTCTGAAATTCAGGGATTGATGGCATATCCTCCTCCTTTCTTGGTCTTCCACAAGGACAAGGGTGTCTTAGAGGACTAACCCTTCTTTTATGTCTAAAGTGGTGAATGACTTGTCTTAATCAGTCTGTCCAATTGCCCACATTTTCCCCTTCTCAGTCCTCTAGTGAGAGGATTTTGTATACCTTAGATGTTTACAGCTGAGATTTTACCTTGACGAAACGGAATCTTTAAGGAAATCAGATAAGCTATTTGTGTCTTTTCATTCCAGGGATCTGGATTTACCCGATGATCTTCTTGTTTCAGTGTTGCAGTCATTACATTTGGGTAATCCTGCTGGCAGGTTGCCCTCAGCCGGCCTGAATGCCAAAGTCTTGGGTCTTGCGTCAGCTGCTGTCGCCCCTTCCCTGACGTCAGGGGTATAAAAAAAGCGGCAGACGACATTTTCTTCAGTCTTTCTTGCCGCGCAGTGCCCGAAGCAGAAGCAGTTCGCAAGTGCTGGTCGGCCGACTTTGAAATTTTCGTGTTTGACTTTCAGAACCTAAGTCTTCATTAAAGATAAGTACCCTGTTGGGGAAACATTTTTTCTTGCTCCAGACCGATGTCAGAAAAAGTTAATAATTGTATTACTTGTGGAAAGCAAATACTTCATAAGAATTTTCATTCTTACTGTATTCCTTGCCTAGGCCCTGATCACAACGTTTCTGGTTGTCGGTTTTGTGCTAGATTTAACCAACACACTATTAAGCGTCTGTATTCTTTTGCTTTAAAGTATTTTGGTAGCAGGTTTAATTATCCGAAAATGTTGTTGGATAGCCTTCTGACTACCGGAGTTTACAAAAAAAGCAAAGAAAAGGATAAAGAAAAACAACCGAGGTCCAAAACTGACGACGAAGCTTCTCCTAAGCCAGTCGCCGGTTCTCAGTGAGGCGCTTTTGCAGCCCCTGACACCCGCTATTTCAGAGTCGCAGGCCGCTACCAACTCTCACGTGGAGTCACTCATGCTGCTGGATACTCAAAGTATTGGAGCCTCGGATGGTAATCCCTCAGATGGGTCTGGAGCCGCTGAGCAGGTACCAGCTTCTGAGGGTGTATTCAGACCACAACATCTTTACATTAAAACGACTTCAGCTTCAAAGGCAGACTAAAGCAGCTTCTAAAGCAAAGAAACTCAAGAGCCACGTGCACAGGCCTCTATGCCCAAAAAACAGATGATCAAGATGGCCGAAGACCTGATTACCTTGATCAGGGGTTCCCATCCCCCTCCTGATAAGAGGCCTAGGCAAGAGACTAACTATGAATCTTCAGATCAGGTTTCTATTTCTTCTGATTCCTCTTCTGATCAGGGATATTCTGTACCCCCCTATGAGGATTCTGATGCTGAAGAATCTATACCTTCAGCATCCCCTCCTGAAGATTATTCCTTTGGGGAAACCTTGCATACCATGAAGGAGCATTTTCACTGGGTAAGCCGAGATTTTTTCCGAATCAAAAAAGACGCTCCGGGATTTCCTTTTAACTTCCACAGCACAGGCCTCTAGCCATTCCCTCTGTTACACATAGTAGATGATGTGTTTTCGGAGTCTAGTTTGACCCATGACTCCTTATCTCCAGCTCCCGTTAAGCCTGACCGATATTACAAGGTTTCTGACTCACAAATTTCTTTTTAAAAACCCTGCTGCTGACCCGAAACTATTTCACAGGGTCCCAAGGGAGTTAAGGCCTCTACAGCAAAAAAAACAACCCCCTCTGACAGGGATTCAAGGGCAGTGGATAGATGGGGAAAAAAGGTTTACACATCTGCAACTTTGGCTATAAGGGCCTTAAACTGTCAGTTTCATATTCTCAAGTATCGGCAACATCTCATGGGATTGCTTAAACAGAAAATTATGTTAAATTCTGAATGTGCTGAAAACGAGGAAATGCAGGATGTCCTTCAAGGATGCATCTGCAGTCCTTACATATGGGTTGTCCTGCCTCAGGCAGCCCTTCGGTCGGCCGGATTCCAAAGTCTGGGTCCGGCGTCGGCTGATGTCGCCCTCACCCCGACGTCAGAGCGCCTGGGGTATAAAAGAATCAGCCGACGTCATCTTCCTCAGTCTTTCTTGCTGCGTGGTGCCCGAAGCAGAAGCAGTTCGCAAGTGCCAGTCGGCCAGCTCCTGTAACTTCAGCTACCGAAGACTTCAAAAGCTAAGTACCCCGTTGGGGACTCTTTCTTGCCTCAGCCGATGTCAGATCAAACGCTTAAAGTTAATAATTGCTTAACTTGTGGGAAACAAATACCTCATAAGGATTTCCACTCTTACTGCCTCCCCTGCCTAGGCCCAGACCACGATGTCTCGGCCTGTACAGCCTGTGCTTCCTTCAATCGACGCACTCTTAGGCGTCAGGCGGAGTTTGCAGAGGAATTTTTTGGGGCTAGTTTCAGTTACAATATGCCGTCGGAGACTCCGACTTCTCACCTACCAAAAAACGGAAGGACAAGGACTGACACGCGGACCGTGATTTTGGCCAAAACCACGCCTAGGCCTACCGCGAGTGTCTCTGTCTTGGCTGAAACAGAGTCCCTGGTTCTTCCTACCGTCGAAACCGCACAACCGACAACCTCGGCCCCAAGGCCTCCTCTGAGTCGGTTATAGAATTTCCCTCTGAGACCGGTGCTCTGGAAATATCCGACACCATTTCTCTAGATAAAACTACACCAGCACGTGGAGCAGCCAGGCCTCCTACATCCATGTCCATAAAGGCATTCACTCTGGCTAAAGCTGCTAAACAGCCAAAATCTCTGCCCCCCCCCCCCCCCCCAAGGCTATTCCTCAGGGATCCTCTACTGGTTCACAGATCTTAACTTTAGCTGAGGACCTTATTTCCTTAATTAGGGGCTCTCAGCCACATCCGGACAGGGGCTCTCAGCCTCCTCTAGACAAAAGGCCCAGGGTTGAGCATACAGATCCCCAGTCTTCTGATGAGGCTTCAGATGACTCTGCCCTATCAGACTACCAGGAGGAGGCCTTTACGGCCTACGAGGACTCTGATGCAGAGAAATCTATTCCTTCGGCCTCCCCTCCTGAAGAGTTGTCCTTTGGGGAGACCCTTCACTCCATGAGAGAGCATTTCAAATGGCAGGGCCAGGAATTCTCTTATTCCAGGAAGAGATTAAGGACTTTTTTGCATTTACCTCAGCATAGACCTTTGGATATTCCTCCTGTTTTGAATGTCATTGATGATGTGTTTTCTGAGTCTAGCATTTCTCCTGACTCCCTCCCTCCAGCTCCTGTCAAACCCGATAGGTACTACAGGGTCCCGGACTCGCATCATTTTTTTTACAAGGGCCACTCTCCTGACCCAGAAACTGTTTCCCAGGGGCCTAAAGGGGTTGCAACCACCACTACTAAAAACCCACTTCCCTCTGAAAGGGAGTCCAGGGCTATAGAGAGATGGGGTAAAAAAGTGTATACTTCCACTCTTTCAATGAGGGCTTTGAATTGTCATTTCCATATGATAGAGTACCAAGAGTATTTGTTAGATGAATTGCATAAAAACTGTCTTCTCCTGAACCCCTAGACCGCAAGGCACTTCAGGATCTGGTGCATAACTCCCAGCAGGTTAGCAACCATTTCTTGCAGTGTGGTTATGATGCATTGGAAGCTTCATGTAGGTCAGCAATGACAGGTGCAGTCATACGTAGGCATGCTTGGCTGAAGGAACAATCTTTGCCAGATAATGTTAAAGCAAAGCTTCTGGATGCGCCACTGGAAAAGCAAAAGTTATTTGGCTCCACGGCTCAGGAGGTCTTAAAGAAATTTGAGGAAAAGGCTAAATCTGTACAAACAGTCAAAGATTTTCTCCAGGTCCAACCACCAAGATTCAGCAGAAATTGGCCTTCTAAGAATTGGTCCTTTCCTGACACAGACAGATTTCAAAGGGGCAAGAACAGGCGTGCCAGAGGTAGAGGGCAAGCTAGAGGCTCCTACAGAGGACGTCAATGGCAGCCTCCTAACCAGAGAGGTAGTGCAGGACCTGCAACCGCTGCACAAGGACAAACTCAATGACTTGACCTTGACCCCGCCAACCAGGGCTCAATTGGAAGCACCTTTGGGCGGAAAGCTATCTTTATTCTCAAAAAACTGGCACAGTATTACAAGGGACAAATGGACATTGCAAATAATAGACAAAAGGATACAGATTCCATTTTCATACATTACCAAAAAGAAAAGGCATGCCAAACCTGCCTCCGAATCAAAGGGCAGAGGCTTTCAAACAAATTTCCAACCTACTGCAAATGAAAGCTATAGAAAAGGTTCCTCTCACAGAACAAGGCCAAGGATTTTATTTCAGACTATTCCTTGTACCAAGAAAAGAAAAACAATGGAGGCCTATTCTGGACTTGTCCGCACTAAATACTTATCTCATTGTGCCAAAATTCAAAATGCTGACCCTACAGCAACTCCTTCCCATGCTGGGCAAGGGTTCCTGGCTGGTATCTCTAGACCTCAAGGAGGCATACCTGCATGTCCCTATCAGACAAAGTTGCAGAAGACACCTCAGATTTCTTGCAGGTTCAGAGCATTATCAATTCTCAGCATTGCCCTTTGGCTTACCTACTGCGCCCAGAGTATTCACGAAATGCCTGGCATCAGTAATTGCACACTGCAGACTTCAGGGGATTCAAATATACCCATACCTGGACGACTGCCCTAATACAAGCGGACAGCCAACAAACTTTGGTAAAACATTTGAATTATGCCATCCGCCTACTTCAGGCCTTGGGATACACAGTCAACATTCACAAATCAAGACTTGTTCCATCCCAAAGAATAACATTTCTGGGTGCAACACTAGATACAACCACCCAAATGGCTTTTCTCACAGAAGAAAAACAAGAGCAACTACCGAATTATTTCAGGAATCTGACAAAACAAACCCAGCTCACTGCAAGGAAAATCCTGCAGGCCCTGGGTTTCATGGCATCTTGCATTCTTCTGATCCCACAAGCAAGGCTGCATATGAGGAAACTACAGTGGTACCTAAGGAGTCTATGGTCTCAGCACAGTCACAGCCTAGAAGCTTTGATTCCACTCATTCCATGCCTTCAAAAGGAATTCCTGTGGTGGGCTCAAGCAAGCCAGTCAAACATGGGTCTGCCCTTCAGCAAACCAATTACCAGCCAAACCATTACAACAGACGCCTCAGACCATGGATGGGGAGCACATATGGAGGGCAGATGCATTCAAGGACTATGGTCACAAAAAGAATTGCACCTGCACATAAACCAAAAGGAAATGCTGGCAGTGATACATTCACTCAAGGCCTTCAAACACTTCCTGCATCAAGGACACCTGCTAATAAAGACAGACAATACCACAGTTATGTGGTACATAAACAAGCAAGGAGGTACCCATTCTTACCCTCTCTGCAGGTTGGCGATGAATCTTTGGGAACTTTCCTTAAAACTCAATATACAACTGCAATCCCAGTTTGTGCCAGGAAAAGACAATGTACTGGCGGACAGCCTAAGCAGAAATATCATGGATACGCACGAATGGATGCTGCATCCAGACACCTTCCTTCAGATAACACAGTCATGGGGGAGGCCGGACATAGATCTTTTTGCCTCTCACCACAACCATCAACTGAAGAAATTCTGCACAAGGACATACCACCCGCAGGCATGGAAAGTGGACGCTCTCTCCTTCAGCTGGAATACTCTAACAGTATATGCATTCCCTCCTCCTCCATTAATGACCAAGGTCTTACTGAAGATCAGGACAGAACAGCCAAAAGTGATTCTGATAGCTCCGGACTGGCCAAGGCAGCACTGGTACCCACTGTTAAGGAGCATATGTCACACACGAAACCGTGGCCTCTACCACCATGGCCACTTCTGACACAGCACAACTACAGAACTCTGCACCCCAGCCTGAAAACCTTGCAGCTGACAGCCTGGAGAATACCTTGACTCCTCGCCAGGATAAACTATCTAAGAGAGTACAGGATATCATCATGGAAGCTCGCCGGCCTTCCACAAGAAAGGCATATTCAGCAAAATGGAAAAGATTTCACACTTGGAACACCAAAAAGGGCCAGGATCCGACAGTGATGAACATTGCACAAATCCTGGAATACTTGGTAGAAATGCTCCTTTCTTACTCCTCCATAAAAATTCATGCTTCAGCAATTTCAGCAGAGTACAACACTGATCCACCGGTATTTTCTCATCCTTTGCTAAGGCAGTTTCTAAGAAGAATTAAAAACGTCAAGCCTCCAAGGAAACCACCAGTGCCTACATGGGATCTTAACTTCATGTTGGAAAAATTAACTTTACCTCCTTTTGAACCAGCAGCATCTTCAGAACTACAGTACCTGTCTTGGAAGACTGCCTTCCTTCTGGCCATAACCTCAGCAAGAAGAGTATCTGAGTTACAGGCCCTCATGGCAGTACAACCATTTCTTATTTTTCATCAGGACAGAGTCTCATTCAAGAACCAATCCTTCATTCATGCCAAAGGTGGTATCCAAGGTCTCACTGAACCAAGCTATCCACCTGCCTACCTTCTTTCCAAATCCACAAAACAGAGGAGAGAAACTTTTGCATACCCTGGACATACTTGGACAGAACTAAGAATTACAGAAAAACTGACCAGCTCTTTGTAGCATATGCTGCTGGTATACAAGGAAAAGCAATTTCCAAACAGACAATTTCAAAATGGATAGGGAATTGCATTCGATTCTGTTATTCCTTCCATGGAAAAACTGTGCCAGTTAACATTAGACCTCATTCCACCAGAGCCACAGCCACCTCCACAGCCTTCTTAAGAGGAGTGGCTACGAAGGACATTTTAGAAGCTGCTACATGGAGCTCCATGCATACATTTTCCAAGCATTACAACTTACCTTTATATTCCAGATCCAGAGCAGGCTTTGCTACGGCAGTCCTGCAGGGCATTTTAGCTACACCATCCTTTTCTTAGGTCCTACCTCCCCCAGCTTGGCTATGGTATTCTACCCATATGTAAGGACTGCAGATGCATCCTTGAAGGACATAGTACAGTTTTGTACTTACCATAAATGTAGATGTCCGATAGGTATGCATCTCCAGTCAGGTTTCCCTCCCTCCTACCCCTCTGTGGTATTTCATGGGTACTTACCCCTCTTCTAGCTAGCTGGGGTTATCTATTATGGTGTATTTGTTTTATATTACTGTGCATGTTTGGAATTTTTGCATCTCTCCAAATTTAGCCTTCCTTAGAGGGCACCTGGCATCTGGGGCAAGAAAAACTGAGGAAGATGGCGTCTGCTGATTCTTTTATACCCCAGGCGCTCTGACGTCGGGGTGAGGGCGACATCAGCCGACGCCGGACCCAGACTTTGGAATCCGGCCGACCGAAGGGCTGCCTGAGGCAGCACAACCCATATGTAAGGACTGCAGATGCATACCTATCGGACATCTACATTTATGGTAGGTACAAAACTGTACTATTTATTGTGTGCAGCTGAACAAGCTGGAAAGTATACTTTGCAATGTGGTTTTGATTCTTTGGAGGCCTCCTGCAGGACCACAGTTACGGGTTCTTTAATTAGGAGGCATGCTTGGTTAAAGGAACAAAATCTGCCTGATCATGTTAAGGTTAAGTTACTAGATGCACCTTTACAGCATGATACTTTGTTTGGTGCTAAGGCAGAAGAGGTGTTAAAGAAAATGGAAGACAAAGCTAAATCTATGCAAACTGTTAAGAGTTTTTACAAGTATAGCCACCTAGGTTTAGTAGACACTGGCTTAAAAAAAATTGGTCCTTTCCTGTGTCAGACAGACCTCAAAGGGGCAGATCCAGATGCCCAAGGGGAAGATCCCAGGCGCAAGGTTCTTATAGGTCAAAACAATGGGGTGCTTCTACCTCCAAAGCTGGAGAAGATAAAGCACAAACATACAGAAAGCAGTCCCAATAACTTTCCCCTGCCTGCACCAAGCACTTATCTTCTGGCAGCACCCTTAGGGGGAAAATTAGCACGTTTTGCTCAAAATTGGCACATTGTAACACAGGACAAATGGGTTCTAAATATAGTATCACAAGGCTACAAATTCCATTTCCATACTCTGCCAAAGACAAACGGCTGGCCAGGTCTTCCAAGAAATCAATGGGCAGAGGCACAAAAACAAGTCTCATCCCTCATGGACATGGGGGCCATTCAGCAAGTACCAGAGCAAGAGTGGGGACAAGGATTTTACTCAAGACTTTTCTTGGTACGCAGAAAGGACAAGGGCTGGAGGCCAATACTGGACTTGTCTATTCTGAACACACTCCTGGATATTCCAAAATTCAAAATGTTGACTTTGCAGCAGCTTCTGCCCATGCTGGGCAAGAACGCTTGTCTTGTGACTTTAGACCTAAAAGAGGCATAACTGCATGTTCCAATCAGACAATCATGCAGAAGACACCTCAGATTCAAGGCTGGTTCAATGCATTACCAATTCTCTGCACTGCCCTTTGGCTTATCTACTGCGTCCAGGGTCTTTACAAAGTGCCTGGCACCAGTAATTGCATTCTGCAGACAGAGGAATACAAATATACCCTTACTTGGACGACTGTCTAATTCAAGCAGAGAACAACGTCATTCTTCAACATCTGGCGTTTGTGAAAAGACTACTAACATGCCTAGGGTACACAGTCAACGAAAATAAATCAAAACTAGTACCCTCTCAAGATGGGAACATTCCTGGGTGCAAGCTTGAATACAGCTGCCCAGATGGTTTATCTCAAGCCAGACAAACAAAGGCAACTGACTACCTATTTCACAATGTTGGCAACAAAGGCCCAGTTATCTGCTATAAAAATTCTGCATGCTTTGGGCTTCATGGCATCCTGCATCCTACTAATTCCATATGCAAGACTGCATATGAGGAAACTTCAATGGTACCTAAAAAGTGCTTAGACTCAACTTTGCCACAGCCTGGAAACCATGATTACTCTCATTCCCTGCCTGCAACAGGAGTTTCGATGGTGGGCAAAGGCTTGTCACCAAAATAAGGGACAGCCATTCACATTAACCCCAGCCAGGCAGACACTAACAACGGATGCATCAGATTATGCCTGGGGGGGGGGGCCCACATGGCAGGAAGATGCATTCAGGGCACATGGACCTCAAACCAAATGCGTCTACATATCAATCAAAAAGAGATGCTAGCTGTTCAAAATGCCCTGACAGCCTTCAAGGACCTACTTCATCTGGGACAACTGCTGATAGACAGACAACACCACGATCATGTGGTATATAAACAGGCAGGTGGGGGGCACACATTCTTACCCTCTTTGCAGACTAGCTATGACATTGTGGGACACAGCTTTGACTTACCAAGTACATTTGCAGGCACAATTCTTGTCAGGAAAGGGAAATACTGTGGCAGATGAACTAAGCAGAAACCTCATGGATCCCCATGAGTGGCAGCTGGATCCACAAGTCTTCACCATGATAACTTGGAAATGGGGATGCCCGGACATAGATCTATTTGCCTCCCCTCACAACTACCAACTAAAAAGATTCTGCACAAGGACTTATCACAGACAAGCATTGAAAGTGGACGCCCTATCAGTATATGCCTTCCCTCCACTGCCTCTCCTACCCAAGGTACTCCAAAAGGTCAGACAGGAGAAACCAAAGATGATACTGATTTCCCCAGACTGGCCCCACCAGTACTGGTATCCAATCCTAAGGAACTTGTCTCGTTACCCAGCTTGGACCTTACCTCAATTACCTCTTCTACTGTCCCAGCAAAACAATCAGATCCTGCACAACCAACTCAGGACATTAAACCTGGCAGCATGGCGGATAATATACAAAAAACACCTCTCAGCAAAGCTGTGATGGATGTCATTCTGGAAGACAGAAGGCCTAGTACAAGAACGTCTTATGCTGGAAAATGGAAGAGATTCTGTGCTTGGAACCTGGCACAAGGAACTGATACAATTGTACCAAATATTCCTCAGATTTTGCAATACTTAACTGAGATGCTGGACAAAGGCCTATACTTTTCATCGATTAAAATTCATGCCTCTGCCATTTCGGCTCATTACAATATAGAGCCACCAATTTTTTCTCACCCTTTATTAAAGCAGTACCTCAGAGGAGCCAAAAATTTAAGGCCTCCAAGGAGATCACCAATACCTGCATGGGACCTCAACTATGTCTTGGGAAAGTTCACCCTGCCTCCTTTTTCAGCCAGCTACTACTGTTGATATGAAGTTTTTAATCTTGGAAAACAGCTCTGCTCCTAGCAATTACTTATGCAAGACTAGTTTCAGAGCTACAGGCGCTCCATGGCTGTGGAGCCTTTTATCATTTTTTATCCAGACAGGGTCTCTCTGAGAGCAAACCCAACATTTATGCCTAAAGTGGTGTCCAGTGTGGCTCTTAACCAAACTATTCATCTGCCAACTTTTTATCCAAGTCCACAGTACAAGGGGGAGAGAATTCTGCAATCTTTGGATGTACACAGTTTAGATTCTACTTGGATAGGACCAAAGCTTTCAGGAAGACAGAGCAATTGCTAGTGGCATATGCTGCAGGATCACAAGGAAAGGCTATCTCAAAGTGGATAGGCCACTGCATTCGTTTGCTATTCACACCATGGCAAGCCAGTGCCTAAGGTCATTAGGCCACATTCACCAGAGCTGCAGCCACTTCAGCAGCTTTTCTAAGGGGAGTTCCAACCAGAGACATTTTAGAGGTAGCTACTTGGAGTTCAGTGCACATCTTTACAAAGCATTATCATCTGCCATTCTACTGTAAATCCAGAGCAGACTTTGCCACTGCAGTTCTGCAGGGACTCATAGCCGCTCCTAATGCTGTTTAGCTCTAGCCTCCCAACTATAGCTTTGGGACTCTACCCAAATGTAATGACTGCAACAGTGAAACAAGAAGAACATGGTACAGTTGTGTACACTTACCATAAATGTAGATGTTAGAGTGTATTCACTGTTGCAGTCTAGGTTACCCACCCGCCTTCCCCCTTTTTTCTATGGAACCTATCTTTCCTTTACTGATTTATACAACCTATGTGGTGTATTTGCTTATAGATGAAGGTAAAGTTTATATTGGTGCATGTAATATAGATATATATATATATATATATATATATATATATATATATATATATATATATACACATATATATATATATATATACACATATATATACATATATATACATATATATATATATATATATATATATGTATATAAAATATACATTTTGGCAACCCTTTTAGGGGCACCTGACATCTGGGGCAAGAAAAACTAAGGAAAATGGCGTCGGCTGCTTCTTTTATACCCCTGACGACCTGACGTCAGGGAAGGGGCGACAGCAGCTGACGCAGGACCCAGGACTTTGGGATTCAGGCCGACTGAGGGCAACCTGCCAGCAGGATTACCCAAATGTAATGACTGCAACAGTGAATACACTCGAACGTCTGCATTTTAAGTGTAGAGAACTGTACTTTTCCTTGACTACGCCTCCACCCATTTCCTCAGCTTTGGGAATCAACCCAAATGTGATGATTGCAACAGTGAAACATGAAGAGCACAGTTCAGTTTTGTACACTTAGCATAAATGTAGATGTTTGCATGTATTCATTGTTGCAGTCCTGGTTTCCCTCCCTCCATCCCCCTTCTCCTCTTTCCTTACAAGGGACATATTGGTATTTACTTTCTACTGGTGGGATTCTTCCATCAGATCCTGGCTCCTACTTGGAGGCTCCTGACAGGTTAGGGCAAGGAAAACTGATGTAATGGTGTTGGCTGCCTTGCTTTTTACCCCTCTGACGACCTGACGTTAGTCCTGAAGCGACAGCAACTGACGCAGAAATACTAAGCCTCTGGTATTCGGCCTGGCCGAGGGCTACCCTGGCACAGGGATAACCCAAATGTGATGGACTGCAACAGTGAATACACTCTAACATCTATATTTATGGTAAGTGTACACAAATGTACTTTTTGTGCACTCTACCGAAGTTGAGGAAGCAAAAAGTCATGTGGGTACTGTTAGGCATAATGTTTGGCTGATTGCATTTGCTTTCATCTCAGAAGTAGGAAGCCCTAATCCAAATGTCTGTAATAAGATAGCTTTCACATTGTTGGTCTTGTATAATATGTTTTTTGAGGGTATTTGGGCTTACCTTTACTTGACAACTTGAATTCTTTGTCCAGGGAGACCACTTTCTTTGGAGCAGTCCTGAATAGTCTTGTTTTGATTGCTTGTCTACGCTTCCTCTTGGAAGTGTACGTTTTTGCTTGTGACGGTCTGACAAGCAATTAAATTTTGGTTATCTGAAGTTGGTCAGTGCAACAGAGGATTTATACTCTCTGCATTTGGAGGTCGTCAAATCTGGAGTTTGTCCTTATTGTCTGACAGGTTTTCTTGACTACCTACATAAGTACAGTGAATTTGTGCTTTCATGAATTCTGGTAGTGTCACTGGTTATGTTGTCTAAAGATGGACTGTTGGGGGTAGACCTTTTTTCGTTTAGCTGCAGTAGCAATCTCTGCATGTTGGGGAGATCACATTGTCAAACCGCCTTAGTACAAGAGTATTCTCAAAGATGAACTATGGTGAGTACTTGACAGAATTCTGCAGCTGTAGAATATCTTCATTCTGTAATAGTTTTTTTTGTGTTAAAATCCATTGCATATGTTTTGCAGAAACAGAGCAGTTTGCAGCATTATGACTTTCAGATTGTAAATTTTTTTTTCTTTCAGGCTTCTGATGACGATCTGGACCGATCTTTTACTATTTCTGCAAGCAAAGGTATTTTGCCATAGTGGAAGATATCCTTTTTTTTAATGACTCGTAGTCACATCGACCGCAAATTTTGCTGACAAATTGAATGAATAGTTAAACTTCTTGCTTGTATCAGTCACTTTTTCAGTTTTCTTACTTTTTGCTTGAGTACTTTATTCATGTTTCAGCAGAGATTTAGTCTTTTACCATTTTGTGTTCTCTTTTCAAACTACACTTTGATGTCCAGTAATCTGAGTGAATGTTTACAAAGCAAAATGTTCTTTGAGGCTTGTTGATGCCATTAATGTATTGCATGTTGTGACATTTAAGACGTATAGGGCCATCACTTCATATATCTTTCACAATTAAGAGCAAGACTCTGGTCTTACATGTGGTTATCTACCACGTTGTTGGCAGCAAGTTGATTGTGTTGCAGCTGTGAAGGCATTGCTATACGAGTCCCTGAATGTTGCTTCCTCTGTAGAGTTTCAGGTGAACTCTTAATTAAATATTAAGAGGTCACAGATATTTTATGGTGAGGTTTGTATTGTTTTGGTGCTATAACTTTGTTTTTTTTGTTTTTTTATGCATTGGCATGTATAGGAAGAAGTTATTAAAATAGTAATGAGATGATGTCTTGTGTACTTGTATTTCACAGTTCATTGTTTGAAAAAAAAAATTGGATCTGACAGTTGTGTAGATTGTCTATTTTGCACTTGTGGTTTCATAATGAGGTGTAGTAGATGTGCTAACAATGTTTTTTTTTTTTAAATCTTTTCTAGCCGTAGAACCAAATGGTGCTTTAAATGGCAACTGTGAAACCAAACTCTCTGTCATCCCCAAAGTATCAGGACTGGAAAGAAGCCAGGAGAGAAATGCGGAGCCTGAAAAGGATCCCCTGCTAGTGCCTTTCCTGCCGAAGGAATCTCCGGCTCAGGCCACTTCATCCAGCCAGACACCAGTTGCAGGCCCAATGCAGGTGGAACTTAGTAGCTCCACTAGCACTCAGGTCCGGCCGCCAACACTGGTGCCAAGCCGGGCACAAACACCTGTTCAGACTGCAGCTCGGACCACCCCTCAACCTAAACCACAGACTCCTCAAAATCTGCCTCAACCACAATCTCAAACAAAAGTGCACCCCTTCAACCCTCAGGCTTCAATGCAACAAACAGTGTCTGTATATGCAGCTGGGATTACTGTCAACAGCGGCAGGTAAGTCTGAAGGCTTGCTTTTTTGGGGGGAGGGATGGGTAGGATCAGATGCATGCTGAAGAAAATACACCCCCTGACCATACTGACCGGCTCTAAGGAAGGACACTCCTGACAGGACTGAGCAGCTCTAAGGAGGGACACGCTTGACAGTACTGAACAGCTCTAAATGTGTGAAATGTCTGTCGGTTGCTCTCTGTGTACATTTGTCACTAGGCCATGTGTGTTGCAGTAACAGTAGCAAGGAAACTTGTATATTTATCTTCATTTTCATACAGAAGTTTTCTTGTTCAGCTCAGTGGTAGACAACTGATTATAACTTGATTTCTTCAAATTTAAACAAATGAGTCAAGAAGAAAGTAATAGCTTCAGCATAACTGGTGCAAGTTTTAACAGCCAAAAGAAGTCTTGCTGTCCATTTTCAGTCTGCTTCTAGTTAGAAGAAACACTCCTGTGTTCATTGCAGCTGCCATAAGAGTTAAAGGTCCCAATTCAAGCATTAACATGTTTCCCTAATTCTGATTCCACTTCTAAGTAGCAATACAAGACATCCTATCAAACGTTGTTACTTTTAAGTAGTAATACGAGACTTACCATCAAACTTTACTTGAAGATGTACTAATTGCAGTATCCACACTGAGATGTTGACACGTGTGGGTTTGGCACAGCACAACTAAGCTTGTACACACTGCAGTACTGCATAAAGGGAGCATTCTTCCTTTCTATGGCAGCTTGGGCCAGGCAAATTCAGACAGCTCATGGGTCACATGTCTGACCGTCATAGTGTACACGCATACGTATACACTTAGTCATAGTATACACGCATGTCATAGTGCACGTGCACACGTGTATATTTGTGACAGATTATTCAATAGTTGTATACTAAAGTTGTAAAACTGAATGTAAAATCCTGAAATGTAAAACTGTTTAATCTTTACTACGTAGAATTAAAAATGTCAGCATATGTGTGCTACATACATAAAGTATGCAAGAATACAGCCATTCCACAAACAGGCTCACCTGCCTTTTGGTAAAACTTGGAAATGAGTGCTAAGGTTGTAACTTTCAGTACATTACTTTTGAGTAAGTTGACTTGGACCTGTATAGTTGTGTACTTCATAGGGAAGCTGCTATTTTCCCAGTTGGTGGTGAAACAGGTTGTGTATATGAAGCACACTTTCTAGCTGTGGATTCGTAATGTATTCTATATGGGGTGTGTGCATGTATTGTGCATTAGTACCATAATGTACACCTTTCTATCTAAGGTTAGGACAGGAAGCATGTAGTGTGAATAATGTAGTCTTCCCCTTCGCAGCTGGGAACAGTGCCTGGTGAGCGGTAGAAATGTAGAAAATATGCACTTTGTGTTAACAAAGTAAGTGCACTGGTCCTGGGGCACTATTTAGCCATGACCTGGGGAATGATAGAGGTAAGTAGAATACAAGTGTTAGTACTCATTCTAGAATACACAGTTACAAGTCAAAAACATCACATAGGAACAACCTGGGAATGATAGAGGTAAGTAGAATACAAGTGTTAGTACTCATTCTAGAGTCAAAAACATCACATAGGAACAACCAAATAGTTTTTCATGAGTAGATAAAAAGCATTTCAGTTAAACAAACAGCATAGATTTTAGAGGCATTTTCATTGTATTATTTATAGACTAGTAGTGTTAAAGTGCACCAGAGTGAAGCTGAATTGCAATGTCCATATGTGCTTACGTGAAGTTAGCAAAGCAGAGTTGAGAGACTGTCATTGCAGATGTTCATCTACAGTAATTAAACGTACTTTGTTGTTATTGGTGTTGGGATGATGCAGATCAGCTTAGTTGGAGGGGCGTGTCTTAACTTTTGTAAATAAAGAATATGCAGGAGTAGATTCTAGTGAGATGTTCTGTCAATTTTTCCCCTAAAAGGTTACAGCAGTTTGTTTTCATAGAATGCACATCCCACGGTAAGCAGCAGTTTTTCATAGAATGCACATCCCACAATAAGCTGCAGTTTGTTGTCATAGAATGCACATCCCACGGTAAGCAGTTTGTTTTCAAAGAGTGCACATCCCACAATAAGCAGCAGTTTGTTTTCATAGAGTGCACATTCCACAGTGAGCAGCAGTTTTCATAGAGTGCACATCTCACAATAAGCAGCAGTTTGGTTTCATAGAATGCACATTCCACAGTGAGCAGCAGTTTTCATAGAGTGCACATCCCACAATAAGCAGCAGTTTGGTTTCATAGAATGCACATCCCACGGTGAGCAGCAACTTGGTTTCATAGAATGCACATCCCACAGTGAACAGCAGTTTGGTTTAATAGAATGCACATTTCACGGTGAGCAGCAGTTCAGTTTCATAGAATGCACATTCCACCGTGAGCAGCAGTTTTTTTCATAGAATGCACATTTCACGGTGAGCAGCAGTTTGGTTTCATAGAATGCACATTTCACGGTGAGCAGCAGTTTGGTTTCATAGAATGCACATTCCACAGTGAGCAGCAGTTTGGTTTCATGGAATGCGCATTCCACAGTGAACAGCAGTTTGGTTTAATAGAATGCACATTTCACGGTGAGCAGCAGTTTAGTTTCATAGAATGCACATTCCACCGTGAGCAGCAGTTTTTTTTCATAGAATGCACATTTCACAGTGAGCAGCAGTTTGGTTTCATAGAATGCACATTCCACAGTGAGCAGCAGTTCACGGTGAGCAGCAGTTTGGTTTCGTAGAATGCACATCCCACGGTAAGCAGCAGTTTCTCTAAGAACAGTACATGTTTTATTTTTGAACAGGATTAGCACTGCATGGTCTGTCTGTACAAGGCATTCCTTGCAATGTAACATGCACTTCTCTAAATCTGGCCACTGCAAGGAAAATCAAATGTGTTATGTATACATACATACATATATGCTCCTGTTCAGAATTAAAGTGTGTAGGATTTATCTAACTAAAACTGAGCATTGATTAGCTACCTTACTTTTAAGTTAGGTCTCCAATTCAGTAACCTATTTCTAGTTTGCTAAAGCAGCCTTTCTTTAAACTACGTACTAAGGCTGGCAGTGTTGAGCATCTTAACATAGTCTATATGTAATGTTGTTCTCCCTTTTCACTGTATATTGTTTTTGTGTGTATTGCATGGTTTGACTTGTTTTCGTATATACACACAGTTCTTTTTTATGTAACCAGGCCTATCTTCCTGGACTTCGCCAATTTGACTTGGCCAGCAAACTACAAATAGCTCATAAAATGTATGTTCTGACAGACAGACTTTTCAGGTAAACATTAGTGCAAGGACTGCTTTTTTAAGCATTTTAAACTGACGTCAAACCTTGTTTTATTTGCATTGTTGTGGTAGTATGGAGGAATTCATAAACTGCTGCCTTGGCATTTGTAGTCACAGGTTGTACGCAAATGTTTGAATGACTGTATTTAAGAGGTTAGTAAGTTTGAAATTTATTAATTTTGTAAAGTCCTATTTAGCCTGCTGCTGGACTGTTTTGATTTTTTTTTTAATGAATTGCCAGGGTTATCTTTTATTCCATCCTTCCGAGGTTACTTTTTAATTTATTAGGTTTTGTGTGTGCGTATTAAAATTTAACTGGGGTAGAGCATTGATCACAAATGGCAAATTTCAGTGTCCATCCAGGAAAGCAGTAAAGTTTGACAATAACGGTGGTATATTGCAAGAGGTAAAGTAAATATAATTACGCAGTTGTTGAGAATATACATGAATTATGTACAGCAGTAGAGGGAAATGTTTATGCAGTTTCCATAGCATCACAGAGACAGGTGAACAGGTTTACGAAATACAGTTGTGTAGAAATTACTACATTTCTAAAAGAGGGTTATATAGATGGCTGGGATACTTGCAGCACAGACCTAGAGTTTGAAGTACTTTTGCAGTTGTTAGTATAACAGGAGTTTTAAGTACAGAGGGAATAGGGAAGGTGTTGGTAAGTGGGGCATTATGGCTTGATTAGGTCATGTGATTTTAGATATACTGACATTTTACCATTTTTGTTTAGGAGATGAATTTTTTTAGCTGAGAATAAAGTTTTGATGATAGGCTTGGTCTTTAAGTGAGGTTGTTATGGATTCCCAGGTTTTGGGATCTAGTAGACAAAAGCAGTGATTTGTGCATTGGTGTTTAAATTGAGGAGGCTGTAATGAGGGTGCAGAACAATAAAGGTCTCTAAGGTTGTAGGTTGGGGAGTTTCATAATATGATATGGCATGATCTTAATCCAGTCCGTTTGCTTCAACAGTAGGACTGGTGTGCCAAATGTAGCAGTCACCCGGCATCTTTAAGGCAGGGGAAGGTTTGGTATAATGGTTGAGGTGTTCATCTCACATGTAGAAGGTACAGGGTTTAATTCTGACTTCTGGTTATTGGCTAGTCTTGTAATAGCCTGCAGACTAATAGCCTGGTATTTACCTATGACCCTAAGATTTTTCCAGTTTTAAAGACCCTTCCCCTAGTTCCCATAATGCCTTGTACCCCTCCAAATCTTGTTTTCTGCTTTCCAGGAAGTGTCAAAACTTGTGATTTTTGGAAGCTTTTGTCAGCAGGTTATCAGTGTTTTCTTACTTTATAAAGGAAATTCATATCTTTTCATTTTGTGTTTTTTGAGCGACCATTTGACAAGTTAAAGCAGTTTATTTTTAGTTCCTCAGTCTCGCCTTCTCATGTTACCATCTTATTTTTAGTGTTTTGCAGACATTTTAGCATTTTAAAATGGTTCTGTTGAGATGGACTTGTCAGTTTAGAGGGTGTTGCACTTTTTTTTTCTATTTAGTGGATCTGTTTTCAGGGTAGTAGGGGAGGAGGCCTCAGTGTTTTTTAACTGTATCAAACATTGGCAGAAGATACCAAGCATGACACTACTGCTAGGTGTTTTGTTTTGAAGTAACATTTACGTACATATTGTGAGATTTGGTACAAACTTTGTTGTGTGATTTTTGAAGAACAGAGATTTAATTGCCTAGCAACTCTTAACGTTTCTAAGGGCAAGAAAGAAAAGAAGGCTTCTGGCTATGTAGTAAGGGAATGCCAATGCCTCTTTCACTGTTTCTAAGACCCCACATATCAATTTCTCCTCATGGAGTTGGCCCTGGCCAAGGAAGTAATGGTGTCCAGCCTCAACTGGAAGTTGCTTTCTCATACAATGAGATTTTTTTTTTTCATCTGAGAATGAGTTCTCTATTTATAATCCAAATATAACTCTTATGTCTATACATTTCTTCCTGGTCCCTCAGTATCTAGACTAGGAGAGGTGGTTAGGGCACTGATCGAAGCACAACTCGATGATGTGCCTTCTTCCCCCCTGTCTCTCCAGAGTAGCAAGAGAAGGTACCACTCCCTTTTCTTTGTGTACTCCTCCTTCACTGGGTTAATTTCTAACTTGAGGTATTAACAGAGGTAATGAATATGTTGCCAACTCCTGCATTGGCTCCCAAGGACTACTTTGTGTTTGGTGCCGTCACGTCCTGTGCTCCAACATCCTCAGTGTCTTAGGTCACTAGAGACCAGTTTCTTAATGCTGTTGGAGCTGTTGATGTAGATCTCTTCAGCATTCAAATTTTCAGTACCAAAGTTGTCTTCATTACAAAGCCTGATTGTATCGATTGGCCCCAACTCTTTTCTCTTCTTTGCCATTGGATAAAACTCTTCAAGTGTCCCCAGGAAGAGA
The DNA here is from genome assembly GCF_019279795.1 of Protopterus annectens. Taxonomy (NCBI): domain Eukaryota; kingdom Metazoa; phylum Chordata; order Ceratodontiformes; family Protopteridae; genus Protopterus; species Protopterus annectens. The sequence goes on from NC_056744.1 coordinate 1,794,751,975, forward strand.
CAGTGCAGGAAAAAGCATCTAGTCTTCCACTTCAGATGCTGCTTTAGAAGAGGAAGCCACCCCCCCCCCCCCCACAAGCACAACAGTTGGTCAGCTGAACCAGTCTCCATAGAGTCCTAAGTACTGCACGATACTTTCCCTTTCACCTCATCTGCCCTTGGATAGTTCCTTCTGATAACTGTAAAGTTTTTGTTGGTCAAGCATAGGGCTTAACCAGGACTGGATATGGTAGTACTTATCCCTAGAATACTGCACAAGATCATCAGGCCTTCAAAGGACTGTGAATGCTAGAGTAAAGCTCCCCTGTCCTAGCCATCTCAATTCCACTGTCTTGACTTCTTCTGTAAATGAATAGCACTCAGAATGCCCAGCAGACACAACCCCCCCCCCCCCCCCCAAGATGAAGTCTTTAAGTGCCTTTGGCAAGTGTATGAATGCCTCCGACACTGTGAACTTTCACCTGCTTGACTCCTTGACAGATTTAACTGTGACTAAAAAAGGAGAACCTTAGAGAGAAATAGTGAAGTTAGCACATGTTAATGCATACTGCAGGATGGAATCCCAGGTTGGCAGTCTTTGCTAATAGTAGCAGTCTCTCCATGCCCCTGTTACGTAATGGAGTAAATGGAGCAGCCTGTGTGGTCAGGTCAGTCTTTGCCATCTTCTGAAACACTTGTCTCAGGCACTGCTTACAGCTTCAGGGGATCTTTCTGTAATGACCCAGATGATGGCTTGTCATTGTTTAGGCCACAGAAATAGGGGAAACTACAAGAGTGCACAAAAGATGCAATTTTAATAATTTTTTTAGTATTCAGAAAGCCTTTTCTCATTGCCAGAGGACTGCATGAAACATTTGGTTTAAAAAGGTCAACTGTATTTCCTGTTGAAATTGCACTTTTTTGCGCTTTGTGATCTTAAGTTAGAACAGCTTCGGTGAATCTGTAGTGAAGGTAGAAGGGATCTGCAGCATTTCTTGGCCCAAGGTTACTTGAAGGACAGAAATGTGTGATTTCTGTTAGACCTGAAGGCCCTTTGATTTGTTTTTGAATTTTCTTTGTTGCTGTAAAGTAGTCACCCCCCCCCCCCAACATGAATTTGATCTTTTTTTCCACTCTTTACTTAAAGCAACCTAGTTAGCCATCCATAAACCTCTTCTGGACCATCCCATTGTAGAACCCGAAATAAGGATCTATAGCTATGGACGTGCACTTCAGTGCCATCTCTGCACCTAGGTTGATGGATATGGACATCCTGAGGCAATGCAGTGATGGTCTCTTGGGTACTGACAACCACCTAATTCTTAAACTAATCTGGTGTATGAGAGATGTAGTTATACAATATCACTAGAGGCAAGGCTGTCACAAACACTTACAATACCAAACAGGTTGTCAGAAATGCACATACTACACCCACTTCACATAGCATGGGGTAGATGCGCGCGTACATATGCTAGGCTCCCTAAACCACGAAGACCTCCCAAACATTGCGCTCAACACTCAGCAAAAACACCACCCAATAATATGCATTCTGCCACATCCCTCGTCTTAACTTCTAAGCTTATAAGGCACATCGCCACACAACTTAATGTTTTGTTCATAGGAGTCTCCATTGTGCGAGAGACATCCCACTCACCAGGCTAAGTAAGGAGGGTGTCACAGTCAGCTTGCCTGTCTGGGCAGATCCTGCCAAATAATGCATGTACTCTGGTCACTGGAATGGAAGCACCAGTATGAGACTGTCGTACTTCATGTTGGGTGTAAATAACCTGAAATAACCTGAAATGTACCTCCCTGGACTACACAGAGACACTATGGAGATCTCAGATTATGTCCCAGGCCAGTATGAGCCTAGTATTTAACAGCATTTTACCTTTTCCAAGGATGATGCCACAATATAAACAAAAGATTGATTTTAATAAAATGCCTTCAGTTTTCATGTCACTCCAAGAGGGTGCAGCATTTGTCTGCTTGGGAGAATGTCGTCAACAAACCACACTGCTTTGCAAGGGATGGTCTGCACCTGTTCACTTTAGGTTTTCAAATACTGGCAAAAACAGTCCTCAATAATGCCTTTTTACGCTATGCCAAATTGACAAACAACCTGATGTAGCAAAACCAACCCTAGACAGTCTGAAGGTGTTACTGCTCAGTGTCAGCAGTCTAAACAAACTCCATTCCCCACCTCTTCTTGCCTTGGTGAGTACAGACATTTGTGCAGATGTTCTTGGTGTTTCACTGTTGCAGTCATTACATTTGGGTAATCTGCTGGCAGATTGCCCTCAGTCAGCCTGATTAACAAAGTCTTGGGTCCTGCGTCGGTTGCTGTCCCTTCTTCCATGACGTCAGGTCATCAGGGGTGTAAAACATGCAGCCGACGCCATTTTAATCAGTCTTTCTTGCCGCGCAGTGCCCGAAGCAGAAGCAGTTGGCAAGTGCCGTCCGGCCAACTCCTGAAATTTTCGTTTTCGAGTTTCAGAACCGAAGTCTTCAACCTAAAGCTAAGTACCCCATTGGGGAAACTTTTTCTTCCTCCTTACCGATGTCAGTAAAAGTTAATTGTATTACTTGTGGGAAGCAAATACCTCATAAGGATTTTCATTCGTACTGTATTCCTTGCCTAGGCCCTGATCACAACGTGCCTTGCTGTCAGTTTTGTGCTAAATTTAACCAACGCACTATTAAGCGTCTGTATATTTTTGCATCTAAATATTTTGGCTCAAGATTTGAGAGGTGCAACCATATAGCCAAACTGGAGGCTAAGCTCTCTCAACTCAGTACTAGCATAACCAGTCAGGAGGAGAAGGAAACCACACTCACTACAATTCCAGTCTCACATAGACCTACCACGACAGCAAACCAAACACATAATCACACAAAAACATACTCTGAGGCTCTAAATAAAGATCTGCCTAAGCAGCAGAGACCTCCAAAGCAGACACCCAAGCAACCGGTACCCCAAAAGAAAACACGTGCGACACATCTCACAAAGCCAGTGTGCCGAACAGTCACAGCCCTTAAGACTAAACAACACACCTGATACACTTGTAATAGGTGACTCTATCGTCAGGCACACTGATGTCCCGCTCGCCAGGCTGAGCAAGGAGAGGGTCACGGTGAGCAGCCTGTCGGGCGCTAGGATCCGCCACATAACACAAGCACTCAGGTCACTCCAAGGCAAGTACAAATATGACTCTCTCATTGTCCATGCTGGTGTGAATGACCTGAGATGTACCTCCCTGGACTACATGAAAAGAGACATAAAGGAGCTCTCTGAGCATGTAGCCCAGGCCGGTATGACCCTGACCTTGAGTAGCATCTTACCCTCACCAAGAATGATGCCACAATATGAAGACAAGATGATCAATTTTAACAATTGGCTTAAGTACTGGTGTCATTTAAAGGGGGATCCAATGCCTGTCAGCTTGGGATGATATGTTCGACAAGCCACGATGCTTCGCTAGGGACGGCTTGCACCTGTCACCCCTGGGCTTTCGGATATTGGCAAAGGCTCTTGCTACCCCCATAGTGCCTTTTTTAGGCAAGGCTGAAAAGACAAACCCACCTCCATAGGTATCACAAGGTTTAAGAAACTAAGAGTAATGCTACTCAACGCCAGAAGTCTAAACCTCAAGATGCACGCACTCGAAACTCTCTTTAGCATGGTGAACATCGATATCTGTGCAGTAACAGAAACCTGTTTCACGGCTCCCGAGAGCACCCCAGCACTACCAGGTTATACCTCATACCATGCTTTTCGGCCCCAAAACTTGGACCGAACCACAAAAGGAGGGGGGAGTATCGATATTCATCAAAGATACCCACACCTCCAGGTTGGTGGCAAAGCACGAAGCATCAGAGACTATCCATGTGCAACTAACAGTGGGTAAAACTGCCTTCCAGTTTATAGCCTGCTACAGACCACCCTCCCAAACCCAGGAACCCCACTCGGCCTTCCTGAGAACACTGGAAAATATGAAGGTCTCTCCAAACACCATTATATTGGGCGACTTCAACTACCCAAACATAGACTGGGAGCATTACTTTAGCTCCAACACCCTAGCCCAAAGGTTCCTAGAATTTATAAACTCAAATGCTATGGAACAACTTGTTACCACTCCCACAAGAGGGGAAAACGTACTGGGCCTGATCATCACCAACATGGGGACTCTATGCTCCAGACCAGAAGTGTATCCCTCACTGGTAAGATCAGACCATAAACTAATCTCACTGGATATTCACATCCCGACCCCACCCCCCTGCCCAGAAAACCACAGTGAAAAACGTCTCTAAAGCAAATTTCACACTCCTCAAAACCGAGGTGGAATCCTTCAAAGCCCCCGGGCCTGTGGAAAATACGGCCCAGACCGCAGAATCCTTTATAAACGCATTCTATGAGCACCTTCAGGAATGCATGGATCATGCGATCCCAAATAAAACCAATACCCAATCCTCCAAAGGCAGACGTCCTGTCTGGTGGACCTCAGCCATAAACAAACTATACAATAGAAGGAGGAAGCTACTAAATAGAGCAAAATCCCAAAAAGGGAAGGCATCACTGATCAGTATTAGCAAAAAACTACGGGCACTCATAAAATTGTCTAAGGCCAGCTTCGAGAGAAAAATTGCACAGGACACTAAGGATAATCACAAGGCTTTCTTTAGTTATGTTAGGAACCTGGGTGGTAATTCCCAGATATGCTCAGAATTAGTCCAAAATGACAAAAAATGCACTGAACCCACAGACATTGCCAACATCCTAGCTGACAGGTTCAGCTCAAACTCCCCCTCCCACCAAAGGGCAAATATCTATCCCAGCAGAGTGCTGCCCCCCTGACATTTCAGATGCTCAGGTAAGAGCCGCCCTCTCCAAAGCAAAAAACACAGCATCAATGGGACCAGATGGTGTCCCAGGCTGCGTCCTACATGAACTCCAAGAAGAGCTAAACCCAAACATAAAACTACTGTTCAATCTCAACCTTACTACAGGATATGTGCCCAAAGAGTGGCGTACAGCAACAGTGGTCCCTCTCCATAAAGGTGGTGCCTCAACGGATCCTGGAAACTATCGCCCCATAAGCCTGACTAGCTTGGTGTGCAAAGCTATGGAAAGGATCATCATGGACCTCATAAATAAAGATATTGGGGACCTACAGACACTGGATCCTACCCAGTTCGGCTTTGTTAAGGGCAGATCCTGCCTCTTAAACCTGGTTGATTTCTTTGAAACAGTCACCAAGGCCATTGACGAGGGGAAGGTGATCCACACAGCCTACCTGGACCTCGCAAAAGCCTTCGATACAATACCCCACTCGGGCATTATAGATAAGCTCACCAGATTAAATATAAAACCCTATGTCACTAGATGGATTGCAAACTGGCTCAAGGACAGAACCCACATGGTTAGAATTGCTGGAGCCATGTCAGACTCCAAACCAGTTACAAGTGGTGTCCCACGAGGCTCAGTCCTGGGACCTCTCTTGTTTGGTATACATTTCTCGGAGGTACAGGCCAACACAGAAGGACTGTGGCTGACCAAGTTCGCAGATGACTGCAAACTGGGCGCCATAATAGACTCTCCAGCCGACACAGGCATCCTCCAAAAGGGCCTCATAGAAACAGACAACTGGTGCCAGAGCCATGGCCTCAAGCGGAATGCCAAAAAGTGTATAGTCATCCCCTTTGGCAAAAACAAAGTGCCCACAAATTACCACATAGGTGGTAATCCATTAAGTACAGAAGAAGTAATTAGGGACCTGGGGACCCAAGTTGATAGCAATCTCTCATTTGACAACCACGTGGCCAAAGTGGTTAGAAAAACATTTTATATAGCCCACCTAATCATGAAGGGATTCACATCTAGATCAGGGGAGGTCATCGTGCCTCTTTACTCATTCCTCATCAGGCGCATAATTGAATACAATGCCCCTTTTGGGGTGTACCTTACCAGACACCTGCAGCAACTGGAAAGACCCCAAAAGTACCTCACCAAGAGGATCAAAGGGCTCAAACAGATGCCATATGCTGCCCGGTTAAAGAAACTCCAGCTCTACTCAGTGGCAAACCGCCTGTTCAGAGGCGATCTGTGCCTGACGTATAAAGCCATGTCCAACCCGGAATTAATGGACATGCTGCACCTCAGAAAATCCAAATCCCATCGAGCTACGCTCGAGAGACTTGAACCTCAGCACTGAAATAAATAGGACATGCTGGAGGGACAGATTCATAACCCAGAGGCTCCCTTCACTCTGGAATAAAATCCCAGTCCAGGTTAGGCAGAGTCCCTCATTGACTCTTTTCAAGAGGAATCTTGATGAGTGGATGGGAGATCGTAGGTTTACCCCGGGTATCACTTCTGTGTCACTGTTAGACAGAGGCACAGTATACTAACCTCGAAAAAGGGCATAGCAAAATAAATTTAAAATGGGTGGCGAAAGCCAAACACATTCTGGCTAGGCTTATAAATGCCCTAGGGCAGATAGCCTAGTATGAACCTATTTAACTATCCAGAAATGTCTGTTAGCAATCCGACTACCGGACTTCACAAAAAACGCAAAGAAAAAGACAGAGACAGACCGTAGAGGTCCAAAACCGATGAAGCTTCTCCTAAGCCAGTTGCCGGTACTCAGTGAGGTGCTTTCGCAGCCCCTGATACCCGCTAGTTTTGATTCGCAGGCCTCTACCGAGACCCATTCAGAGTCTGGTATACCGCGAGATGCTTCAAGTATTGAACCCGCGGATGTCTTTCCCTTAGATGGGTCCGGAGCCGCTGAGCAGGCACCGGCTTCTGAGGGTGTTTTCAGGCCTAAAGATTTGTATATTAAACAGACGCCATCCTCAAAAGCTAGGCCAAAACCAACTTCTGTCAAAAAAAAAAATGACACATGGGCCATGTGCTCAGGCCCCTATGCCTAAAAAACAAATTATCAGAATGACTGAGGATTTAATTACCTTGATCAGGGGTTTCCAGCCCCCTCCTGCTAAGAGGCTTAGGCAATGCACTGATTATGAATCTTCAGATCAGGTTTCCATTTCTTCTGATTCCTCTTCTGATCAGGAATCATCTTTTCCACCTTATGAGGACTCTGATGCAGAAGAATCCATCCCTTCTGCTTCTCCTCCAGAGGATTTTTCTTTTGGAGAAACTTTGCATACCTTAATAGAAAATTTTCATTGGGAGAGTCAGGATTTTTAAGAATCCAAAAAGAGGCTTAGGGATTTCCTTCTTCCTCAGCATAGGCCTTTGGCTATAGCTCCTGTTCTAGACATTGTTGATGTTTTCTCAGAATCAAGCATGGCTCCAGATTCCCTGCCTCTGGCTCCTAGTAAGCCAGACAGATATTACAGGGTTCCTGACTTCCACAAATTTCTTTCTAAAAACCCTACTGCTGACCCTGAAACAATTTCTCAGGGTCCCAAGGGTGTTAAGGCTTCTACTGCTAAAAGTCCTACCCCTTCTGATAGAGACTCCAGGGCACTAGATAGATGGGGTAAAAAGGTTTACACGTCTGCAACCCTAAACTGTCAATTTCATATGCTTAAATATCAGCAGCATGTCATGCGCTTACTTAAACAGAAAATTATGTTTATTTCTGACTGTGTGGAAAGTAGAGTTACAGTATCTATTGCATTCAGCTGAACAAGTTGGAAAGCATACCTTTGCAGTGTGGTTTTGATTTATTGGAGGCCTCTTGCAGGGCCGCTGTAACTGGATCTGTGATAAGAAGGCATGCTTGGCTCAAGGAGCAACATCTGCCTGATCATGTTAAAGCAAAATTGTTGGATGCTCCTTTACAACAGGGACAGTCTGTTTGGTAACAAGGCAGAAGAAGTTTTGAAAAAGATGGAAGACAAAGCTAAATCTATGCAAACTGTGAAGGATTTCCTACAAGTGCAGCCACCCAGATTCAGTAGGCACTGGCCTACTAAGAATTGGTCCTTTTCAGTCAGTACCCACCAGAGCCGCTCGGGTCAAACCCAGGAATTCCAAAGGCTCCAGGTTTGTCACAAGGAACTTACAGAACAAAACAATGGGGTGCCTCCACCTCCAAATCTGGAAGTAGTAAGCACCCCCCTACAGTAAACAGTCTCAATGACTTTCCTCTGCCATTTCCAAGCACTTATCTTTTGGCAGCCCCTTTGGGCGGGGGCTAGCACTTCATGCACAAAATTGGCATCTAATTACCCATGACAGGTGGGTTTTAAATATAGTATCCCAGGGATACAGATTTCATTTCCACACGTTGCCATTTCCAAACAGATGGCCAGAGCTGCCTCCAAATCAGTGGGCAGAGGCCCAGAAACTAGTTATGTCCCTCATGGATATGGGGGCTATTCAACCAGTACCAAAAAAGGAAATGGGGCAAGGTTTTTATTCAAGACTTTTCCTGGTACCCAGAAAAGACAAATCATGGCGTCTAATTCTGGACTTATCCATTCAAAATACTTTCCTGGACATTCCAAAATTCAAGATGCTGACTCTACAACTGTTACTGCCTATGCTAGGCAAGGATGCCTGGCTGGTAACTCTAGACTTAAAAGGCTTACCTGCATATCCCAATCGGGGAATCTTGCAGAAGATACCTCCGTTTCAAAACAGGCTGTTTGCATTACCAGTTCTCTGCACTGCCCTTTGGCTTATCTACTGCGCCCAGGGTCTTCACAAAGTGCCTGGCACCAGTAATTGCATTTTGCAGACAAAGCAACATTCAAATTTATCCTTATCTGGACAATTGTCTAATTCAGGCAGAAAACAAGGACACTCTTCTGTAGCATCTGGCGTTTGTAAAAAGGCTTCTAACTTGCCTAGGGTGCACCATAAACAAAAAGAAATCACAACTGGTACCTTCTCAAAAAATTACATTCCTGGGTGCAAGCTTGAATACAACTGCCCAGATGGCTTACCTCACACCAGACAAACAAATCCAATTGATGACTTACTTCAAACAAGTGGCCACAAAAACCCAGTTATCTGCAGGACAAATTCTGCAGGCCTTTGGGTTCATGGCTTCCTGCATTCTTCTAATTCCATATGCAAGACTGCGTATGAGGAAACTTCAGTGGTACCTAAAAAGCTTATGGAGTCAACATTGTCACAGCCTGGAAACAATGATTCCTGTCATTCCTTGCCTGCAACAAGAGTTCCTTTGGTGGGCAGAGGCCTGTCACCAAAACAAGGGACTGTCATTCATTCCACCCCCTGCCACCCAAACCCTGACTACTTCTGCATCAGACTATGCTTGGGGGGCCCATCCGGCAGGGAGATGCATTCAGGGCCAATGGAGCCCAAATGAAATGCACCTGCTTATCAACCAGAAAGAGATGCTAGCTGTACAGAATGCTCTGACAGCTTTCAAGGACTTCCTATTCATCCAACACAACTACTGATAATGACGGACAACACCACAGTCATGTGATACATAAACAAGCAGGGGGGGGTACCCATTCCTACCCCCTTTGCAGACTAACCATGGCCTTGTGGAACACAGCCTTGACTTAAATACATCTACAAGCTAAATTCCTGCCAGGAAAGCAAAATACTCTGGCAGACGAACTAAGCAGAAATCTTATGGGCCCACACGAATGGAAACTGGATTCGCAAATCTTCAGCATGTTGACATGCAAATGGGGGAGCCCAGACATAGTTTTGGGGTGAGGCAAAAAGATCCATCAGTTGGACATGTTCAGCACAAAAATTCATCACAAAAAGCTTGGAAAATGGATGCTCTATCCTTCAGCTGGAATAACCTATCAGTCTATGCCTTTCTCCCTCTGCTCTCCAAGGTCTTACTAAAAGTCAGACATGAAAAATCAAAAATGATTCTGATTGCTCCAGACTGGCCTCGCTAACACTGGTACCCCTCCTACGCAATATGTCACACCTTCCTCCATGGTACCTGCCTGAGACACCTTATCTACTGTCTCAGCAGAACTTTCAAATTCTACACACTTGGCTCCAAACTCTGAATCTTTCAGCATGGCTACTCAACTAATTTCACCAGTTACATCTCTCAGCAAACCTGTGATGGATGCCATTTTGGAGGCTAGAAGGCCAAGCACTAGAAAATGTTATGCTGATAAATGGAAAAGATTCTGTGCCTGGTATCGGGCATAAGGAATAAGCACACAGATGCCCAATATTCTTCAGATTCTGCAATATTTAACTGAGATGTTTCACAAGGGCCTGTCTTTCTCTTCCATAAAAATCCACACCTCTGCCCTTTCAGCTAATTACAAAACCGTGCCTCCCCTCTTTTCTCATCCCCTGCTAAAGCAGCATCTCAGAGGGGCGAAAAATTTAAGACCTCCCCTGCATGGAAAAACTCACCCTGCCTCCTTTTGAGCCAGCTGCTACTGCGGACATAAAATTTCTCTCTTGGAAGACAGCTTTTTTTTAGCAGTCACTTCAGCTAGAAGGGTCTCGGAACTACAGGCTCTCGTGGCAGTGGAGCCTTTTATTATTTTCTCCCCGGTCATGGTAGCACTCAGGAGCCAATCCATCCTTTATGCCTAAAGTGATGTCCAGTGTGGCTCTTAACCAGATCATTCATCTACCAACTTTTTCCCCAAATCCACAAAACGTGGGGGAGCGGATTCTGCATTCATTGGATGTACACAGACAAGATTCTACTTGAACAGAACAAAATGTCTAAGAAAATCTGAGCAACTACTGGTGGCATTTGCTGCAGGGGCAGAGGGAAAGGCTATCTCAAAGCAGACAATTTCAAAATGGATAAGCCATTGCATTAATTTCTGCTACATGCATCATGGTAAACCTGTCCCCAAGGGAATCAGATCCCATTCCACCAGGGCTGCATCTACTTCTGCAGCCTTTCTCAGAGGGGTTCCTACCAGAGACATTCTAGAAACTGCTACCTGGAGCTCAGTTCATACGTTCACCGAGCATTACCATTTACCTCTCCTCTAAATCCAGAGCAAGCTTTGCCACTGCTGTCCTGCAGGGCCTTATAGCTGCTCCTAATGCTGTATAATTCCATCCTCCCAACCATAGCTTTGGGATTCTACCCAAATGTAATGACTACAACAGTGAAACACGAAGAACATAGTACAGTTGTGTACACTTACCATAAATGTAGATGTTTGAGTGTATTCACTGTTGCAGTCCTGGTTGCCCACCCGCCAGCCCCCTATTTTTCTCTTTTTATACCTCTTCTTTCTGTTACTATGCTCAAAAGCCTTCTTGTTGTATTTGCTTTTATTTGGAGGTATATTTTTTTGTATTCTAAATTACATGCATATATATATATTTTGCTCCCCATTTGAGGGGCACCTGACATCTCGGGCAAGAAAAACTGATGAAAATGGCTGCATGTTTTATACCCCTGACGACCTGACATCATTGAAGGAGGGACAGCAGCTGACGCAGGACCCAAGACTTTGTTAATCAGGCCGACTGAGGGCAACCTGCCAGCAGATTACACAAATGAAATGACTGCAACAGTGAATACACTCTAACATCTACATTTATGATAAGTGTACACAACTGTACTTTACAGAGACCTTATTTCAAGCTTGGAGAGCACCCCGGCAGTGCAGACTTCAGTGCCTTTCACACATTTAAAGCAGCTGCTGCTGCTGCACAGGCAGGGACTTAAACCATGGTACCTGAATTCTTCTCAGGCAGGATGATGAGCTTGAGTTTCTCCATGTCTTAATTACAGTAGGCAACATCCCATACCATTTCCTTGTAAACTGTGCTTCCCCTCCATGCCACATACTTAAACCTGCTTGAGTCACTCACCGTTCAACCCAGTAACCCAACACCACACTCATGGATGACTTTAACTGCCCCACTGTAAACTGGGAGTCGAATATGACCCTAACTGTGCAGGCCCAGACGTTCCTGGACTTTGTCAACACAAACACCTTGGAACAGATAGTGCACATGCGCAATAGGGGCGCAAACATACTGGATCGGGTCCACACTAACCTGGGAGAATGTTGCCGTCCTTCAAGTGTAATATCCTCCCTGGTGTAGTCTGACTATAAAGCTATATCCTTTCAAATAAAAGTAAAACCTGAGACTCCTGCTAATACTAGAACATTTAGGGAATTGTTCTAAGGCTAACTACTTTTGAGTGAAAACATGGCAACATTTCAAGCTCCTCCCCCTTACCCCAAGAAGACTGCTGCCTTTGCGGAATTGTTCAGAGACCCAGTACGATCATGTTAATACATGTCCTGAGACCGTTCTGCCTTCCAGAAATAAGGACAAAGAAAATACTAATAACATTTCCTGGCGGCATCTGAATACAAGTAAATGGGGCCACCTACACTGAGCCAAAAGATGTAGCACATGTACTGGTGTACAGATTACCCAGTCCCCCAGCCACCTCTTAGGAAATATCAAACCTACCCCCTCCCCAGTTACTAGGGAACAGGTCCTCAGCACACTTTCCAAGGCCAAGAATACTGTCTCCAGACTGGCTTTAGGCCACGCAAATGGAGAACTGCGATAGATATCCCTTTACACAAGAGTGAGCTATGTACGGACCCTTGGAACTACGGGTCTGTATTATAACAATGAATGATCAGATGATGGAACGTTTTTATATCGACCCTAAATGTCGAAAATCCAAAACGGAGAACAACCAGAACAGCGATCCCCCCACCCCAGAAAAAAAAATCGCTGTTCCCCAAAAAAAAATAAAACAGTAAATGTACCTCTCATAGTTAAATATACCAACTCCGAGATTGCACTACAGTGGAGGAAACTGCATAACCCGGACGGCCAGCGCAGCAATTTCTTTCCCCTGGGAAAAAATTTGCTGTTCCGGCTGTTCTGTTTTGCTTGTTCGACACTTAGTGTTCGCTCTAACAATGTTCAAGCATCTGATCGTTCGCTGTTCTAAAGTAGACCCGGAACTACATATCCATAAGCCTTGACTAGCTTCATATGCAAAGCTTTGGAAAGAATGGTCATAGAAATGATTAACAGTGATCTAAGAAGTCTGCAAACACTAAATCCAACCCAGTTTGTTTTTTTCAAGGGTAGATCATGGCTTCTCAACCTGGTGAACTTTTTTGAGAAGGTCACCAAAGCAACTGATGAGGGAAAAACTGTAAATACTGTCTACCTTGACCTGTGCAAGGCGTTTGATGCAGTGCTCCTCTTTGGGCTTTGTAGACAGACGCATGGGATTGGGTATAAAACCCAATGTCACCCTCTGTATAGCTAGGTGGCTGTCAAGACTCAAAGATTTTAGGATAGAGGAGTCCACCCCCACAAACAGTTTGGTCACAAGAAGAGTCCCCCAGGGCACTGTACTGCATCTGCTCCTTTTTGGCATCTGCTTCTTTGATGTTAAGGTCAATGTCAAGGGCCTCTAGCAGACCAATTTTACAGATGATTGCAGACTATAGATGCAGTCATAGAATCTCTGCAAGACACTAGCATCCTCCAAGAAAGGCTGAATCCAACAAAGAACTGGTGGTAGAGCCACTTTTTAACTCTTTCCCAAGAAATGCATAATAGTATCCTTTGGGGAAATCTGCCATCCTTGGAAATTACCTCATGTTAATACATCCTCAGGTCAGATCCAGTAGTCAGATTTGTGACCGTAAATATGGCCTTTGACCATTATGATAGTGAGAAATCATTCTGTGTTGTCCAGCTTATAAGATAGGGTATGACATCTGGGCCCAAGGAAGACATTGTTCCCCTGTATTTGGCCCTCAACAGAGCAGACCGATCATTGAGTACAACCCCTCCTTCATATGTACCTGACCAGAGACATACAATTACTGGAACATCGACTGAGGCTCCTCACAGAAAGGATACAGAGAGTAAAAAACATACCCTACGTGGAAATGCCGTCAAAGCCCTCTTCCTGTACTCTGCCCCTCAGCAGTCTTGTTGGAGACCATCTATGCTTGGTATACAAGGCATCCTGGGATCCTGCTCTGATGAGCCTTCTGCATATTTGCAAAACAACATCAGAATCACCTGATGTAGGGGCTTAAGCTTTGCTTGCAATATAAGTAAGACATGCTAGAGGGACAAATGTGTCTCTCAGGGGAATGTCATTTCTCTGGAACAGGCTTCCCATCCCTGTGACTCCTAATCCAATTCAAGCGTAATTTGGACCAGTGGATGGAAAATCAGAAATTCGCCTTCGTTTGCCAGCTATGTGCATGATGGACAGGAGCAGTCTGTAAATGCTTGACCACCAAGCCCCAGCATGTATATATACCCCTAGAATAACCTTAGGATTACAGAACTTGTTAGATGTGTTTGGGATGCATGGCTCGGCTTAAAAAGGCCCCTGTGGTCGTTGACCTCGTATATACCTTTGAACAGCTCCCTTCTGATAGAAACCAATACTACCTCAGAGGTTTCCTGAATGGAGTCATCTTAGAGGCATAGGTGATCCGCAGAACTAGGATTTTTGCACTTTTTCTTCCAACTGTCCTGCTCTGAAGGCAGTTTGATATCATTTCCCTGCACCCTCCTACATGGCTGGTCGTCTTTCAGAACAAATGGATCAGAGAGAAAGAAATGGGATGTTACAGCCTTCTTCAGCAATGCCAAAAAACTTAAAGGTAATACTAAGTGTGCAGAACTGGTGGTAAATGGCGCAACATTCACTGACCAGGGTGACATAACGACTGTACTGGCTGATAAATTTAACTCTAATCCCACTCCGGTGAAATCGTTTCTAACATACCCTCCCAACTATCAGCAGGTCCTGCTGGCACTTGCAAAGGCCAGAAACATTGCTTCAGTGATCCCTGTCAGAATGCCCAGTCACCTATTTAATACCCTAAAACATGACCTAGCAGGACCACTTGAGGAACTGTTCAGCTACAGCCTCAAAACAGTTTTGTGTCAGGTGAATTGGAGGGCCGCAGTGGTCATCCCTCTTCATAAGGATGGACCTTCAACTCACCCTGGAAACTACATACCCATCAGTCTGACCAATCTATTACACAAAGCCACTGAATGAATTATCATGGAAATGGTCAAGGAGGACATTGGTAACCAGCAGACACTGGACCCATCCTGGTTTGGCTTTAAGGGAACATCTTGCCTACCCAACCTAGTAGACTTTCAAGAGGGTCACCAATCTATGGATGAGGGGAAAATGGTGCATATTGCTACTTTGACCTGACCAAGGCATTGATATGATACCCACTCAATTTTGACATACTATCAGAAGTAGGCATAAATCCCAACATAACTCACTGAATTGCTGGCTGGCTGATATGTAGGACCCAAGAAGTTAGGATCAGTGAGACCACCTCCACCGGGAGAGTGGTCATCAGCGGAGTACCCCAGGGCTGCATGTTGAGCCCACTCCTGTTTGGCATCTACATCTTGGTAGTCAAGTCTAATGTCAAATGCCTCTGGCTCATTGAGTTGGCAGATGACTATAGATTGGGAGCTATCATAGATTCTCTACATGACACCGATAATCCTACAAGGAGGTTACACACAAGCAAATGACTGACGTCAAAGCTGCAGACTAAAATTCAATGCAACGAAATGCATTATAGTGCCCATTGGGAAATCGGCCACCCAACCTAGGTACTCTATCGATAAAACACCCTTGAGTGACCCATTATTTATTGTTCTGGGAACATATATAGACTGTAATCTGGCCTTTGACCAACATGTAGCCAAGATAGCAAGAAAATCATTCTGTCGCCCAACTCATAAGCAAGGGTATGGCATCCAGGTCCAAGGAAGATGAGTACCATTCTACTTTGCTCTTATCAGACCCATCATTGAGTACAGTGCCCACTGTTAGCTTGTACCTTACCAGGCATTTGAAGCAGTTAGAATGCTCTTGGAAGATATTCTTCATGTTTCACTGTTGCAGTCATCACATTTGGGTTATCTGCCTGCAGGTTGCCCTCAGCCAGCCTGAATACCAGAGTCTTGGATTCCTGCGTCGGATGCTCTCTATTCTTCCATGACGTCAGGTCGTCAGAGGGTGTAAAACATGCAGCCAGTGCCATTAAATCAGTCTTTCTTGCCGCATGGTGCCCGAAGCAGAAGTAGTTCGCAAGTGCTGGTCGGCCGACTCCTGAAATTTTAATTTCCGAGTTTCAGAATTGAAGTCTTCAAAAAAGCTAAGTACACCATTGGGGATCCTTTTTCTTGCTCTTAAACCAATGTCAGTAAAGGTTAACAATTGTCTTACCTGTGGAAAGCAAATACCTCATAAAGATTTTAATTTGTACTGCATTCCTTCCTTAGGCCCAGACCACGACGTCCCTCGCTGTCGGTTTTGTACCTTGTTCAACCCTCAAACTATTTGTCATCGGGCTGTATTTGCAGCAAATTATTTTGGTACTCTGTATAACTATCCAGAAATGGCTTTGGTAAGCCATCCGACTACCAATATTATGAAAAAACGTAAGGATAAGGACAGAAGACAGACTGCATAGGTCCAAAACTGCTAACGACACTTCCGTTAAGCTAGTCCCCAGTCCGCCGGTACTCTGTGAGGCACTTTCGCAGCCCCTGATACCCACTACCTCAAATTTGCAGGCCTCTACTGAGACCCATACGAAGTCCGGTATGCCACGAGATGCTTCTTCGACTATGAATCCTGCGGATGTTTATATCTTGGATGGGTCAGGAGCCACTGTGCAGGCACCGGCTTCTGAGGGTGTATTTAGGCCTACAGACTTAGATTTTAAACCGACACCATCTTCTTCATTCACGCCTAAGACTCGACCCACGCCTAGAAAACCGACGTCCAAACCGCATGCTCAGGCCCATATGCCTACATAAATGCTTAGAATGACTGAACCTTATTACCTAAATTAGGGGAAGCCAGCCTTCCCCCTCTAAGAGACCTAGAACTGATTTTCCTTCTGATTCTTCTGATCAGAAATCTGATGTGTTTTTTCTGATTACCAGGATTTGTCCTTATCTACCTATGAGGATTCTGATGCAGAGGATTCCATTCCCTCTGCTTCCCCTCCAGATAATTTTTCTTTTGGTGAAACCTTGCACACAATCTTAGGGAGCATTTCCACTGAGAAAGCCAGGATTGCTCTGACTCCAAAAAGAGGCTTAGGGAATTCTTACTCCTCCCTCAACACAGGCCTTTAGCTATCCCTCCTGTTCTGGACATTGTAGATGATGCTTTCTTGGAATCTAGCCTTTCCCCAGACACTTTACCTCCAGCTCCCAGAAAACCTGATGGGTATTAGAGTACCTGACTCTCACAAGTTCCTCTTCAAGAATCCTGCTGCAGATCCAGAGACCATTTCCCAAGGGCCTAAGGGCATTAAGGCTACTGCTGCCAAAAACCCTACCCCTTCTGATAGAGAGACTAAAGCCTTGGACAGATGGGGTAAGGAGGTATGTACTACTACTACTTTGGCCATTAGGGCTTTACATTGCCAATTTCATATGTTAAAGTACCAGCAGCATTTTATGGGACTACTTAAACAGAAAATGATGTTGATTGCTGACTGTGCTGAACACACAGAATTACAGGATTTAATGCATTCTGCAGAACAAGTTGGTAAACTTACTTTGCAATGTAGTTTTGATTCTTTAGAAGCATCTTGCAGGGCTGCAGTCACTGGTTCTGTACTTAGAAGGCATGCTTGGCGTAAGGAGCAAAACTTGCCAGATCATGTTAAAGCTAAATTACTGGATGCTCCCTTAAACCAAGACCGCCTGTTTGGCAACAAAGCAGAAGTCATCCTCAAAAAGATGGAGGAATAAGCTAAATCTATGCAAACTGTTAAAGATTTCCTGCAAGTACAGCCTCCCAGATTTAGTAGGCATTGGCCTTCAAAGAATTGGTCCTTTTCAGCCTCTTCCAGGCCTTCTCAATCCAGACCCAGGAACAGCAGACTTTTTTCTCTTTACTGTGGTATCATTCTTGGTGAGGGCAGGATGCTAGTCAGGGTCATACCGGCCTGGGCTACGTGATAAGAGAGCTCATCCATGTTTCTCTTCATGTAGTCCAGGGAGGTACTGCTCAGGTCATTCACAACAACATGGACAATGACAGTCATATTTTTACTTGTTCTGGAGTGACCTGAGTGCTTGTGTTATGTGGCGGATCCTGGCACCCGACAGGCAGCTAACAGTAACCTTCTCCTTGTTCAGCCTAGTGAGTGGTTCGTCGGTGTGCCTGACTATGGACACCTATTACTAGTGTGTTGGGTATGTTATTTTGCCTTAAGGGCTGTGATTGCATGGCACACTGGTTTTGTGAAGTATGTGTTTCATGGTTTGTGTTGGTGGGGGGGGGGGGGTTGGAGGTTGCTTGGATGTCTGCTTTCGAGGTCTCTGTTGCTTTTGTAGATTTTTATTTAGAGCCTCCGAGTATGTTTTCGTGTATTTGTGTGTTTTTTACCGGTGCTGGTTTCATAGGTTTCGTAGATTTAAGTGAGACTGGTGGTGTGATACAAGTAATTACCTTCTCCTCTTGACTGCCTGGTCCAGTCTTGGGTTGAGAGCTTAGCCTCCAGTTTGGCTGTATAATTGCATCTCTCGCGTGTATTAGTGTTTGATGGAAGGAGGAGAGTGTTGTCTGTGTACATGAAGCAGTTGGTAACATTGCCTCAAAATGCCCAGATTCACCAGTTGGACTGGAGAGTACACCTGAAACTGCCCTTTGGCCATGACTGGATAGATGTTCGTGTTTCGCTGTTGCAGTCGTTACACTTGGGTTATCCTGCTGGCAGGCTACCCGCAGTTGGCCTGAATTCCAAAGTCTTGGTCCGGCGTCGGTTGCTGTCGCCTCTTCCCTCGCGTCAGTGCACCAGGGGTATAAAAGATGCAGCCGACACCATTTTCTTCAGTCTTTCTTGCCGCGCGGTGCCCAAAGCAAAAGCAGTTCGCAAGTGCCGGTCGACTCCCGAGATTTTCAAAATCGAATTTCAGATCCAAAGTCTTCATTAAAGCTAAGTACCCCGTTGGGGAAACTTTTTTCTTGCTCCAGACCGATGTCAGAAAAAGTTAACAATTGTATTTCTTGTAGGAAGAAAATACCTCATAAGGATTTTCATTCTTACTGTATTCCTTGCCTAGGCCCTGACCACGATGTTGCTAGCTGTCGGTTTTGTGCTATATTTAACCAACGCACTATTAAGCGTCGGTATGATTTTGCCTTTCATTACTTTGGCCGAAGATTTAATTATATAATGCCATCGGAACAGCCGACCGGAATTTATAAAAAGCTCAAGGAAAAGGAACAGGCATCAGAGGTCCAAAACCGACGAGGCTTCCGCTAGGCCAGTTGGCGGTTCTCAGTGAGGCGCTTTTGCAGCCCCTGACACCCACTACCTCAGAGCCACAGGCCGCTTCCGACTCCCACGTGGAGCCAACTAGGCCTCTGGATACTCAAGGTATTGGACACTCGGAAACTATTCCCTCAGTTGGGTCCGGAGTTGCTGAGCAGACTTCGGCTTCTGAGGGTGTTTTCAGACCTACACAGTTATATGTAAAGCCAACCTCAGCTTCAAAGGCAAAGGCTAAAACGGCTCTAAAGACAAAGAAACAAGTACAGCAATCTCCTGGACAGACTTCCATGCCTAAAAACAGATGCTTAAAATGGCCGAAGACCTAATTACTTTGATCAGGGGTTCCCATCCCCCACCTGATAAGAAGCCTAGGCAAGAGACAGAATATGAATCTTCAGATCAGATGTCCATTTCCTCTGATTCCTGTTCTGAACAGGGATACTCTGTTCCTCCCTATGAGGATTCTGATGCTGAAGAATCTATTCCTTCAGCCTCTTCTCCTGAGGATTATTCTTTTGGGGAAATCCTGCATACCATGAGGGAGCACTTTCACTGGGAGAGCCAAGATTACTCGGAATCTAAGAAAAGGCTCAGAGACTTTCTTTTACTACCTCAGCACAGGCCTCTTGCTATTCCACCTGTTCTAGACATTGTAGATGTATTTTCAGAGTCCGGCTTGACTCTTTACCCCCTGCACCTGTTAAGCCAGACAGATACTACAGGGTTCCAGATTCTCATAAATTTCTTTATAAAAATCCTGCTGCTGACCAAGAAACTATTTGTCAGGGTCCCAAAGGGGTCAAGGTCACTGCAAAAAAACCTGTCCCCTCTGATAGGGATTCTAGGGCACTGGACAGATGGGGGAAAAAAAGTTTACACTTCTGCTACCTTGGCTGTAAGGGCTTTAAATTGTCAGTTTCATATGCTTAAATATCAGCAATACTTAATGTCTCTGCTAAAACAGAAAATGTTGACAAATTCCGAATGTCCTGAAAACAAAGAAATGCAGGATTTATTGCATGCCGCTGAACAAGTGGGAAAGCATACTTTGCAATGTGGTTTTGATTCACTGGAGGCCTCTTGCAGGGCCGCTGTTACGGATTCTGTCATTAGAAGGCATGCTTGGTTAAAGGAACAGAATCTGCCTGATCATGTTAAAGCAAAGTTATTGGATGCTCCATTACAGCATGATACTTTGTTTGGTGTTAAGGCAGAAGAGGTGTTGAAGAAAATGGAGGATAAAGAGAAATCTATGCAGACAGTTAAGGATTTCTTACAGGTAAAGCCACCCAGGTTTAGCAGGAACTGGCCTACAAAGAATTGGTCCTTTCCAGTGTCAGGCCACAAAGAGGCAGATACAGACGCCCTAGAGGCAGATCCCAGCCCCAAGGCTCATACAGGCCTAAACAATGGGGTGCTTCTACCTCCAAAAGCAGAGAAGACAAATCACAGCCATATAGGAAACGGTCCCAATGACTTTCCTCTGCCAATACCAAGCACTTATCTTTTGGCAGCCCCCTTAGGGTGAAAACTAGCACTTTTTTTCACAAAATTGGCACATGATTGCACAAGACAAATGGGTCTTGAATATAGTGTCTCAGGGCTACAGGTTCCACTTTCACACCCTGCCAAAGGCAAAAGGTATGCCAGACCTGCCATACAGTCAATGGGCAGAGGCGCAAAAGCAAGTTTCATCCCTCATGGACATGAGGGTCATTCAGCGAGTACCACAGCAAGAGCAGGGACAAGGATTTTACTCAACTTTTCTTGGTACCCAGAAAGGACAAAGCCTGGAGACCAGTACTGGACCTGTCTATTCTAGACACTTTTCTGGATGTTCCAAAATTCAAAATGTTGACTCTGCAGCAGCTTCTGCCCATGCTGGGCAAGAAGGCTTGGCTTGTAACTTTGGACCTAAAAGAGGCATACCTGCATGTTCCAATCTGACAATCTTGCAGAACATACCTCAGATTCATAGCTGGCTCAATGCACTACCAATTCTCTGCACTGCCCTTTGGCTTATCTACTGTGCTCAGGGTCTTCACAAAATGCCTGGCACCAGTAATTGCTTTTTGCAGACAGAGGGATTCAAATATATCCTTACTATTCAAGCAGAGAACAAGGACATTCTACTAAAGCATCTGGCGTTTGTAAAAAGATTACTAATTTGCCTAGGGTACACAGTAAACAAAAAGAAATCAAAACTAGTACCCTCTCGAGATCATATTCCTGGGTGCACGCTTAAATACAACTGCCCAGATGGCCGATCTCACGCCAGACATACAAAGGCAACTGACTTCTTACTTCAAAATGTTGGCAACAAAGACCCAGTTATCTGCAAGAAAAATTCTGCAGGCTTTGGGCTTCATGGCATCCTGCATTCTGTTAATTCCATATGCAAGACTGCATATGAGGAAACTACAATGGTATATAAAAAGTGTTTGGACTCAACATTGCCACAGCCTGGAAACATTAATTACCCTCATTCCCTGCCTGCAACAGGAGTTTTGATGGTGGGCACAGGCCTGTCACCACAACAAGGGACAGCCATTCACTTTACCCACAGCCAGGAAGACACTAACAACAGATGCATCAGATTATGCCTGGGGGGCCCACATGGCAGGAAAATGTATTCAGGGCACATGGCCCGCAAGCCAAATGCATCTTCATATCAATCAAAAAGAGATGCTAGCTGTTCAGAATGCCCTGACAGCCTTCAAGGATCTACTTCATCCAGGACAACTGCTGATAAAGACGGACAGTACTACAGTCATGAGGTACATAAGCAAGGAGGCACACATTCCTACCCCCTTTGCAGACAAGCCATGACTTTGTGGAACACAGCGTTGACTTATCAAGTACATCTGCAAGCTCAATTCCTGCCAAGAAAGACAAATACTCTGGCAGACGAACTAAGCAGAAACCTCATGGATCCTCACAAGTGGAAACTAGATCCACAAATTTTCAGCAAGATAAGGAAATGGGGATGCCCAGACATAGATCTATTTGCCTCCCTTACAACTGCCAACTACAGAGATTCTGCACAAGGACTTATCACAAGCAAGCATGGAATGTGGATGCTGTGTCATTCAGCTGGAAAACCCTTTCAGTATATGCCTTTCCTCCACTGCCTCTCCTCCCCAAGGTACTACTAAAGGTCAGACAAGAGAAGCCAAAAATACC
Source organism: Protopterus annectens (assembly GCF_019279795.1). Taxonomy (NCBI): domain Eukaryota; kingdom Metazoa; phylum Chordata; order Ceratodontiformes; family Protopteridae; genus Protopterus; species Protopterus annectens. The sequence continues at coordinate 1,794,774,393 of NC_056744.1, forward strand.
CAATCCTAAAGAGCTTGTCTCAAGGGCCAGCCTGGACATTACCTCAAATTCCTATTTACTGACCCAACAAAACAGTCAGATCCTGCACAGCCAACTCAGAACCCTAAATCTGGCTGCATGGCGCATAATGTAACCACTCAAAACACACCTCTCTCTAAAGCAGTTATAGATGTTATTTTGGAGGCCAGGAGGCCCAGCACCAGAAAATCCTATGCAGAAAAATGGAAGAGATTCTGTGCTTGAAACCAGGCACAAGGAATTGAAACGCTTGTACCAAATATTCCTCAGATTTTACAATACCTAACTGAGATGCTGGACAAAGGCCTATCCTTCTCATCAATTAAGATCCATGCCTCTGCCATTTCAGCTCATTACAATACGGACCCACCTATTTTTACACATCCACTGCTAAGGCAGTACCTCAGAGGGGCCAAAAACATAAGACCTCCAAGGAGAGCACCAATACCTGCATGGGACCTTAATTTTGTCTTGGAAAAGTTCACACTACCTCCTTTTGAAGCCAGCCAATACAGCTGAGAAAAAATTCTTAGGGAAAACCGCTCTGTTCCTAGCAGTAACTTCAGCAAGAAGAGTTACAGGCACTAATGGCTGTGGAACCTTTTATAATTTTCCATCTGGACAGGGTTTCTTTGAGGACAAACCCAACATTTATGCCTAAGGTAGTGTCCAGTGTGGCTCTAAACCAAACCATTCATTTGCCTACTTTTTATCCAAACCCACAGAATAAGGGGGAGAGACTTCTGCATTCTTTGGACGTACACAGACAGCTACGCTTCTACTTGGACAAAACTAAAGCTTTCAGAAAGACTGAGCAGCTCTTAGTGGCATATGCTGCAGGATCACAAGGAAAAGCTATCTCAAAGCAGACTATTTCAAAATGGATAGGCCACTGCATTCGTTTCTGCTATTCACAACATGGCAAGTCAGTGCCTAAGGGCATTAGGCCACATTCAACCAGAGCAGCAGCCACTTCAGCAGCCTTCCTCAGAGGAGTACCAACCAAGGACATTTTGGAGGCTGCATATTGGACTTCAGTGCACACGGTTTTGCAAAGCACTACCACTTACCTCTTTACTCTAAATCCAGAGCAGGCTTTGTCACTGCAGTTCTGCAGGGCCTCCTAGCCACTCCTAATTTTATTTTGGCCCAGCCACCCAACCTCAGCTTTGGGATTCAACCCAAGTGTAATGACTGCAACAGTGAAACACGATGAACATAGTACAGTTGTGTCCCTACCATAAATGTAGATGTTCGAGTGTATTCACTGTTGCAGTCCAGGTTACCCTCCCACCATCCCCCTTTCATTGCTGGGATTTATCTGTACTTCTCTGTTCTATACAACCTATGTGGTGTTTTTGCTTGTAGATGAAGGTAATGTTTGTTAGTGCATGCATTTCTATTGGCAGAATTTTTAGCCTACTCTTTTGGGGGCACCTGACATCTGGGGCAAGAAAAACTGAAGAAAATGGCGTCTGCTGCATCTTTTATAGCCCTGGCGCACTGACGTCAGGGAAGAGGCGACAGCAACCGATGCTGGACCAAGACTTTGGAATTCAGGCCGACTGCGGGTAGCCGGTCAGCAGGATAACCCAAGTGTAATGACTGCAACAGTGAATACACTCGAATATCTACATTTATGGTAGGTACACAACTGTACTATACAGTGAACTGTTTTACTGATTGGCTGGCTGGTAAGGTCGAATAGAGCCTTGTCCTTCTCTACAGTATTGGGGGGGGGGTCTAGTGCTAAGGTTTATTGGTGCTTGCTATGAGTTTTGAGCAAGTGCTGGGATGAGAAGTGAATGGTTGGAGTGCTTAAGTTGAAGGTTTGTCTAGTTCCAAGGGAAAAATTGAAGCACTTTGTGGAGCCAGGAAAAGTTATACCCTAGCTAACCAGCGTTGCCCGGCGTGCAGAACCGTGCAAGTGCGGGTTTTATAGCAGGGAAATGAAAGAGATAGAAATTAGCCCAAAATGGCCTTTAAACTACTAATTTATGGGCTGAAACCACTCCTCTAGGAACAGATAGGCTGCTCAAAGCTCCCCTCTCTCACAGCTGAACAAAGAGACTTCCTTCTATCCAAGTAAGGTATGGGCAAACACAGAAACTTTTAGCACAGCCCTGAATTCGGCACTGACCTGAAAACTGGGACTATACTAGCTTAGAAAGGCGGGCAAACAAGTATTTTTTTGTTTTTTTTTTTTCAGAAAATAAAGCAGATACAATCAAAAAAACACTTTAAAATGCACAGAAATTGCTGTTACACTTGAGTGTGTAGCCTACAACAGTTACAGGTAATTTAAACACAAAAACAACTTTGTTAAAGTGCAGGCCAGGTCCAGGGCTGGATTTGTCAGAGGTATCCTCCATGGATTCCTGAAGAACTCTACTAGGCCACCACCCCCTTCCTCACAGTGAGTTTTGGCACTCACCCACCTATAAAGAATACTGCAATATGTGAATAGGACGTAGAGTTGTGTAAAGTCTTACCATAACCATAGATGTCCTCTTCCATGTTGCAGTATTCTTTCCCTGTCTCCTGCCCCTCCTCTTTTCTGTGACTGGGGTTCTCAGTTCTGAGGTTTGGTGCATACAGACGTAACTTTTATGGCCCACGCTCAGTCAGTCTTGTCAGATGTCCCAAGAACCATGCAGTGACTGCAAACTTTTGTATACTGGCCGGATGTTTTGGTAGCAGGAGGAGAAAACACAACTGTGCAGAATACTGCTGCATAGAAGAGGATGACATATATGGTTATGGTAAGATTTTACCCAACTCTTCTTTCTCAGAGATCAGTGGAACCAGTTCCAGAATGGTAAAGGGATTCTACTCAAGGCTATTCCTGTTTCCCAGAAAAGAAGGCTCTTGGCGTACTATCTTAGACCTGTCCATACACAATCCATTTCTCCTAGTTCGAAAATTCAAAATGTTGATTCTTCAAAACCTCCTGCCCATGATAGCTTCACTGGCCTTTATGGTTTCTCTAGGTGTAAAGGATGCCTACCTGCACATCCCAGTTCAAGAAACTCACAAGCTTTCTTCGCTTCAGAGCAGGTTGCAGTCACTATCAATTTTCAGCACTTCCTTTTGACTTGTCTACGCTCTAAGGGTTTTCGCCAAGTGCTTAGCCCTTGCAGTTGCCTTCTGCATGACCAGTGAGTTCCAAGTCTACCACTACCTGGACGATTGCCTGATACAGGTCACATATCTTTCAAAACTTCACAAGGATCTGAAGTTTACCCTGGCAACCCTAGGCTTCACAGTAAATCTTCAAAATTCCAACACTGTTCCAACTAACAGGATAGGTTTCCTGGGGGGGGGTAGTCCTGGACTTGTCACTTCAAAAAGCCTTTCTTCCCCCGGACAAGGTCTCCTTTCTTACCAGATTCCTGTTACGATGTTCTTCGTGTTTCAATGTTGCAGTCATCACATTTGGGTTATCTGCCTGCAGGTAGCCCTCAGCTGGCCTGAATACCAGAGTCTTCAGATTTCTGCGTCAGATGCTGTCCCTTCTTCCATGTCATCAGGGGTATAAAACATGCAGCCGACACCATTACATCAGTCTTTCTTGCCGTGCCATGCCAGAAGCAGTTCGCAAGTGCCAGTCGGCCGTCTCCTGAAATGTTTGTTTTCGAGTTTCAGACCCAAAGTCTTCAAAAAAGATAAGTACCCCATTGAGAATCCTTTTTCTTGCTCCAACCAATGTCCGTAAAAGTTAACAATTGTCTTGCTTGTGGAAAGCAAATACCTCGTAGAGAGTTTCATTCTTACCGCATCCCCTGTTTAGGCCTAGACCACGACGTTCCTTGCTGTTGGTTTTCTGCCTTGTTCAACCCCCGAACTATTCGTTGTTGGGCTATTTTTGCAACCAATTACTTTCGTACTCTATCTCAGTACTCCAAAATGGCTTTAAGCCATCCAACTACCGATGATCTGAAAAAAACGTAAGGATAAAGACAGAGACAGACTGCATAGGTCCAAAACTGCCGATGACGCTTCCATTAAGCTAGTCACCAGTCCGCACTTTTGCAACCCGTGATACCCACTACCTCAGATTTGCAGGCCTCTACTGAGACCCATTCGAAGTCCGGTATGCTGTGAGATGCTTCAACTTTGGAACCTGCAGATGTCTCTACCTTGGATGGGTCCAGAGCCGCTGTGCAGGCACCGGCTTCTGAGGGTGTATTCAGGCCTACAGACATTCATATACCGACGCCATCATTTTCATCCAGAAGTTCTGAATCCCTCAGGCCAAAAACTTGCACTACGCCTAGAAAACCGATGACCAAACCGCTGACTCAGGCCCATATGCCTCAAAAACATGTTTAGAATGGCTGAAGACCTTTACATTTAATTAGGGGAAGCCAGCCTTCCCCCTCTAAGAGACCTAGAACTGAATTTCTTTCCGATTCTTCTGATCAGCTATCTGATATTTCTGCTCCTTCTGATTACCAGGATTTGCCCTCATCTACTTATGAGGATTCTGATCCAGAGGATTCCATTCCCTCTACTTCCCCTCCAGAAGATTTTTATTTCGGTGAAACCTTGCACACTCTTGGAGCATTTCTGCTGGGAAAGCCAGGATTACTCTGAGTTCAAAAAGAGACTTGGGGAATTCTTACTCTTGATTCAACACAGGCCTTTAGCTATCCCTCCTGTTCTGGACATTGTAGATGATGCTTTCTCGGAATCTAGCCCTACCCCAGACACTTCTAGCTCCAGCTCTCAGAAAACCTGACCGGTACTATAGACTACCTGACTCTCAAGTTCCTCTTCAAGAATCCTCCTGTGGATCCAGAGACCATTTGCAAAGGACCAAAAGGCATTAAGGCTACTGCTGCCAAAAATCCTGCCCCTTCTGATAGAGATTCTAGAGCCTTAGACAGATGGGGTAAGAAGGTATACACTTTTGCTACTTTGGCCAGTAGGGCTTTAAATTTCCAGTTTCATATGTTAAAGTATCAGCAGCATGTTATGGGACTACTTAAACGGAAAATTATGTTGATTCCTGACTGTGCTGAACACAAAGAATTACAGGATTTAATGCATTCTGCAGAACAAGTTGGTAAACATCCTTTGCAGTGTGGATGTCCTTCAAGGATGCATCTGCAGTCCTTACAAATGGGTTGTCCTGTCGTCAGGCAGCCCTTCGGTCGGCCGGATTCCAAAGTCTGGGTCTGGCCTCGGCTGGTGTCGCACTTCACCCGACGTCATTGCTGCAGTTATTCGGGTATAAAGGCATCAGCCGACGCCATTTTCCTCAGTCTTTCTTACCGCGTGGCGCCCGAAGCAGAAGCTGTTCGAAAGTGCCGGTCGGTCAGAACCAGAGATTACTACTACTACTACTACCGAAGACTTCTAAAAAGCTAAGTACCCCGTTGGGGACTCTTTCTTGCCTCAGCCGATGTCAGAAAAAGTGAATAACTGTTTAACTTGTGGGAAACAAATACCTCATAAAGATTTCCACTCTTACTGCTTACCTTGTTTAGGCCCAGACCACGACGTAGCAGCTTGTCTAGCCTGTGCCTCTTTTAACCGACGGACGCTTAGACGTCGGTCGGAATTTGCTGAGGAGTTTTTCGGCTCAGATTTTGCTTATATTATGCCGTCGGATCCTCCGACTTCGCAAATATCAAAAAAGCGCAAGGAAAAGGACCGAGTGTCTCGGTTTCGGCTGAAACCGAGCAAGCGGTTCTTCCTTCAGCCGAAAACTTACCTTCTACCGAGGCCTCTTCCAACCTGGTGGAATCGGCTTCTGAAATCCCTCCTGCAGTTACAGTTTCACAGGAATTATCTGACACTATTCCCTTGGATATTTCAACCCCTGCACGTGGAGCTGCTAGGCCACCTGCAGCCATGTCCATTAAGGCCTTTGCCAGGGCTAAAGCAGCTAAAGCTACTAAATCTGTGCCTGCTAAGATCCCTTCTCACAGGCCTAGCTCTAGTTCACAAATGCTTAGTCTAGCAGAGGATCTCATTTCTCTAATCCGGGGATCCCTACCTCACCCAGACAGGGCCTTTCAACCACCTCCAGAGAAGAGGCCTAGAGCATAGCCCCCTGAGCCAGTCTCCTCAGATGATTCCTCTGATGATTCAGATAATACAGACCCTCCAGAGGCCCCTTTCTCCCCTTATGAAGACTCTGATGCTGAAGAGTCCATCCCTTCTGCCTCTCCGCCTGAGGAATTTTCCTTTGGGGAAACCTTGCATGCTATGAGGGAACAATTTCAGTGGCAGGGCCAGGATTTTTCAGACTCCAGAAAAAGGCTTAGAACCTTTTTGCATTTACCACAACATAGGCCTTTAGCCATACCTCCAGTTCTTTCTGTTGTAGATGATGCATTTAATGATGCTTGTACTGCTCCTGATTCTCTTCCTCCGGCCCCTGCTAAGCCCGATAGGTACTACAGGGTCGGACACACATTATCATTTGTATAAGGCTCCTTTGCAGATCGAAACTATCTCCCAGGGTCCTAAGGCTGTAGCAGCTACTTCTGCCAAAACCCCTCCCTCTGAAAGGGAATCCAGGTCCTTAGAGATGGGGTAAAAAAGTTTATACTTCTGCTACTCTTTCAGCTAGAGCATTGAACTGTCAATTTCACATGATCCAGTATCAAGTATTTATGCTAGATCAGTTAACCAAAAAGCTGTCCTCAGATGAACCATTAGACAAAAAATCTGTTCAGGAAATGATTCATAACATTCAGCAAGTCAGTAACCATTCTTTAAAATGCGGCTATGATGCACTGGAGGCCTCCTTTAGATCAGCCATGACTGGTACAGTTATCAGAAGGCATGCATGGTTAAAAGAGCAGGCCTTACCAGACCATGTCAAATCAAAACTTTTAGATGCTCCCATGGACAAGATCAACTTGTTTGGCTCTCCTGCACAACAGGTGCTGAAGAAGATGGAAGAGAAGGCAAAATCTGTCCAAACAGTGAAAGATTTCTTACAGGTCCAACCTCCAAGGTTTAGCAGGAATTGGCCCTCCAAGAATTGGTCCTTTCCAGACTCCTCCAGAACTCAGAGAGGCAGGAATAGGCGTTCAAGAGGCAGAAACCAATCCAGGGGTGCCTACAGGGGACGCCAGTGGCAGGGTAACAACCAGCGAGGTACAGCCACAGACACAGCCACCACCACTACTACAGGACAATCACAGTGACTTGGCTCTGGCACTGCCTACCAGGGAACAACTAGAAGCACCCTTAGGCGGGAAGCTAGCTTTATTTTCAACAAACTGGCATTACATCACAAGAGACAAGTGGATTTTGCAGACAATAGACCAAGGTTACAGGTTTCACTTCCATACTCTACCAGGGAAGAGAGGAATGCCAAACCTACCTCCAAATCAAAAAACAGAAGCTCTAAAACAAATAACTCTATTATTAAGGATGAGAGCTGTGGAAAAGGTACCATCTATGGAGCAAGGAAAGGGATTTTACTCCAGACTCTTCCTGGTACCAAGAAAAGAAAGCAAATGGAGACCTGTTCTAGACCTGTCCGCTTTAAACACATTCCTTATTGTTCCAAAATTCAAAATGCTGACCCTACAGCAACTTCTTCCCATGCTGGGCAAGGAGTCTTGGCTGGTAACTCTAGATCTCAAGGAGGCATACCTGCACGTCCCCATAAGACCAAATTGCAGAAGATACCTCAGATTTCTTGCAGGATCAGAGCATTATCAATTCTCAGCATTGCCCTTTGGCTTATCTACTGCGCCCAGAGTGTTCACGAAATGCCTGGCATCAGTAATTGCTCATTGCAGGCTCCAGGGAATCCAAATCTACCCTTACCTGGACGACTGCCTGATACAAGCGGACAACAAAAACAAGCTAGCAGAAGACTTGAAAAGGGTCATTTACCTACTACAAGCCCTGGGATTTACAGTCAATATAAAAAAGTCGAGGCTGATACCATCCCAAAGGATAACCTTTTTGGGTGCGGAGCTGGACACATTAAAACAAATGGCATTCCTAACAGTAGAAAAACAGGAGCAACTCCTCTCTACTTCTTGGCATTAACAAAGCAGAACCATCTAACAGCAAGAAAATTCCTGCAAGCCTTGGGCTACATGGCATCATGCATAATATTGGTTCCACATGCCAGACTGCATATGAGAAAGTTACAGTGGTACCTAAGGAATTTATGGTCTCAACACAAGCACAGCCTAGAAACCCAAATTCCAATAATTCCATGCCTGAAGCAAGAATTCCAATGGTGGGCTCAGGCCTGTCAGTCAAACAAAGGATTGCCCTTCCACAGCACTCAACCAAGCCAAACCATCACAACGGACGCCTCAGACCTCGGTTGGGGGGCCCACATGCTGGACAAGTGCATACAAGGTTTATGGACTCAAGACCAAGTACACCTGCACATCAACCTAAAGGAAATGCTGGCAGTAAAACTGGCAATTCAGACATTCAGACCATTTCTCCAACAAGGTAAATTGATAAGGACGGACAACACCACAGTTATGTGGTACATCAACAAGCAGGGAGGCACACATTCGTACCCTCTATGCCGGATGGCACTGGACCGCTGGAATGTGGCCCTGAGCTACAACATTCAGTTACAAGCAATTTTTGTACCAGGAAAAGAAAACATTCTAGCAGACATATTAAGCAGGACTACCACGGATGCCCACGAATGGATGCTGCATCCGGACATCTTCAAAACCATTACAAGAAAATGGGGACTCCCAGAAATAGACTTATTTGCATCCCCACACAATCACCAACTAAAGAAATTCTGCACCAGGACGTACCACCCACTTGCTTGGAAGGTGGACTCCCTATCTTTCAGTTGGAAAAACTTGACAGCATATGCATTCCCACCTCTTCCTTTGATGCACAAGGTGCTATTGAAGATCAAAGAGGACCGTCCAAGGATCATTCTGATAGCTCCAGACTGGCCAAGACAACATTGGTATCCATTACTGAGGAGCATGTCTCAGGAACAGATTTGGCCCCTACCACTAGTTCCCTTGCTGTTAACACAGAACAACTACAACACCCTGCATCCAAACCTGAAAACTCTGCAGCTGACTGCCTGGAACATTGCATAAGACCAATTAACTCAAAATTATCCCAAAGGGTTAAAGACATTATCTTGGAGGCTCGCAGACCCTCAACAAGGAAAAATTATTCAGCAAAATGGAAAAGATATCTCATTTGGAGTACTGCAAAAGGAGAAGATGTGTCACTGGCAAACATAGCCAACATCCTGGAATACTTGGCAGAGCTCTTCCACAAAGGCCTGTCCTATTCTTCCATTAAGATTCATGCATCAGCTATTTCAGCAGAATACAACTTGGATCCTCCAGTCTTCTCACATCCTCTGCTCAGGCAGTTTCTGAGGGGAATTAAAAATGTAAAACCACCCAGAAAACCACCATTGCCTGCATGGGACTTGAACTTTGTGCTAGAAAAATTGACACTTCCTCCTTTCGAACCAGCAGCAACAGCAGAATTACAATACTTATCATGGAAAACTGCTTTCCTGCTGGCGATCACTTCAGCAAGAAGGGTATCTGAGCTACAGGCATTAATGGCAGTACAGCCCTTTCTGATCTTCCATCAGGATAGTGTGTCCATGAGAACAAATCCTACATTTATGCCTAAGGTGGTCTCCAGAGTATCTTTAAATCAGGCTATCCACCTACCTACATTCTTCCCCAACCCACAGAACAGGGGAGAACTGTTGCACACCTTGGATGTACACAGACAATTACGTTACTACCTGGACAGAACCAAGGGCAATAGAAAAACTGACCAGCTACTGGTAGCATATGCAACAGGAATGGAAGGAAAAGCAATTTCAAAACAGACAATCTCTAAGTGGATAGGAAATTGCATTAGATTTTGTTACTCCTACCATGGAAAGAAAACTCCAGAAAACATCAGGCCTCACTCTACAAGGGCTACAGCCACTACCACAGCTTTCCTACGAGGAGTGGCTACCAAAGACATTTTAGAGGCTGCTACTTGGAGCTCCGTGCATACATTTGCCAAGCATTATAATTTACCTTTATACTCTAGATCCCGAGCAGGTTTTGCCACTGCTGTTTTGCAAGGGATCTTAACTGCACCATAATTCTCTTTTGCCTCCTCCCCCAGTTTGGCTGTGGTATTCTACCCATTTGTAAGGACTGCAGATGCATCCTTGAAGGACATAGTACAGTTTTGTACCTACCATAAATGTAGATGTCCGATAGAAATGCATCTGCAGTCAGGATTACCCACCCTCCTTCCCCTCTGTGGTACTCCTAGGGTAGTTGGCTATCCTATAGCTAGCTGGGGGAATCTATTATGGTGTATTTGTTTGTATATATGTACATACATGCTTATTTTTTGTTTGCTCTCTATTCTTTGGAATCATTGGCATTTATCCAAATTTAGCCTTCCTAGAGGGCACCTGGCATCTGGGGCAAGAAACACTGAGGAAAATGGCGTCGGCTGATGCCTTTATACCCGAATAACTGCAGCAATGACGTCGGGTGAAGTGCGACACCAGCCGAGGCCAGACCCAGACTTTGGAATCCGGCCGAGCGAAGGGCTGCCTGACGACAGGACAACCCATTTGTAAGGACTGCAGATGCATTCCTATCGGACATCTACATTTATGGTCGGTACAAAACTGTACTTTTTGATGCTTTAGAAGCATCTTGCAGGGCTGCTGTCACTGGGTCTGTACGTAGAAGGCGTGGTTGGCTTAAGGAACAAAACTTACCAGATCATGTTAAAGCCAAATTACTGGATGCTCTTTTAAACCAAGAATGCCTTTTTGGCAACAAAGCAGTAGTAGTACTTAAAAAGATCGAGGAAAAAGCTAAATCTATGCAAACTGTTAAAGATTTCCTGTAAGTACAGCCTCTCAGATTTAGTAGGCATTGGCCCTCAAAGAATTTGTTCTTTCCTGCCTCTTCCAGGCCTTCTCAGTCCAAACCCAGAACCAGCAGAGCACCCAGGCTTCAGTCCCAAGGTACTCACAAGGCTAAGCAGTGGGGGGGGGGGGGCTCCCACTTCCAAAGCAGGGAGTGGTAAGACTCTCCCCATGATAAAATGTCTCAATGACTTAAATTTAAATCTTCCAAGCCCTGCACAACTGACTGTACCCTTAGGGGGAAAGATTGCCCGGCAGGCAAAAAATTGGGAACTCATTACCTAGGACAAATGGGTTTTAAATATAGTTTACCAAGGATGGAGGAAAAAGCTAAATTTATGCAAACTGTTAGATTTCCTACAAGTACAGCCTCCGAGATTTATTAGGCTTTGGCCTTCAAAGAACTGGTCCTTTCTAGTCCCTTCCAGGCTTTCTCAGTCCAAACCCAGGAACAGCAGACCATCTTGGCTACAGTCTCAGGCTGCATACAGACCTAAGCAGTGGGGGGCTCCCACTTCAAAAGCAGGGAGAGTAGTAAGCTACCCCCCCCCTACGGAAAAATGTCACAATAACTTAACCCTAACCCTATCAAGCCCTGCTCAACTACCTGCTCCCTTAGGAGGAAAGCTCGCCCTGCATGCAAAAAACTGGGAACTCATTACCCAGGACAAGTGGGTTTTTAACAGTTTCCCAAGGATACAGATTCCACTTCCACACAATACCAACCCCAAATCGTTGGCCAGACCTTACCCCCAAATCAATGGGCTGAGGCCGAACAGCAGGTTCTCTGTTTTCTCAGTGTCATGGCTATTCAACCTGTCCCAGCAGAACAAAGGGGACAAGGTTTTTATTCAAGACTTTTTCTGGTACCCAGAAAAGGCAACTCCTGCATCCTATCCTGGACCTCTCTATTCTCAACACCTTTCTGGTGGTTCCAAAATTCAAAATGCGAACTGTTCAACAGCTTCTGCCTATTCTAGCCAGGAATGCCTGGCTGGCAACCCTAGACTTAAAGGAAGCTTACCTGCACATCCCAATAAGGGAATCTTGCAGGAAATACCTACGCTTCAGGGCAGGCTCCATGCACTATCAGTTCTCTGCACTTCCCTTTGGCTTATCTACTGCACCCAGGGTATTTACTAAGTGTCTAGCTCCAGCCATTGCATTTTGCAGGCAGAGAAGTATTCAGATTTACCCATATTTTGACGATTGTCTGATTCAGGCAGAAAACCAGGACTTGTTATTACAACACCTGGCATTCGTAAAGAAACTTCTAACCTCACTGGGGTACACCATCAGCGAAAAGAAATCTCACCTAGTACCCTGCCAACAGATTGTATTCCTGGGAGCAAGCTTGAACATAACTTCCCAGATGGCATTCCTCACTCCGGAGAAACAAGTTTATTTGACAACCTACTTCAAACTATTGGCCACAAAACCCCAGCTGTCTACAAGGAAAATACTGCAAGCCCTGGAGTTCATGGCCTCTTGCATTCTACTAATTCCATATGCAAGACTGCATATGAGGAAACTCCAATGGTATCTAAAAAGCCTATGGTGTCAACATTCTCAGGACCTGGAAACAATGATTTCTATCATTCCATGTATGAAGACAGAGTTCCTTTGGTGGGCAGAGGCCTGCTACCACAACAAGGAACTCCCTTTCAGTCTACCCCCTGCCACCCAAACCCTAACAGACGCATCAGACTATGCATGGGGGGCTCACATGGTGGGGCAGTGCATTCAGGGCAAATGGAACCCGAGACAGATGCACCTGCTTATCAGTCAAAAAGAAATGCTAGCTGTACAGAATGCTCTGACAGCCTTCAAAGACCATATTCTTCCAGGACAATTATTAGTAAAGACAGCAACACCACAGTTATGTGGTACATAAGCAAGGGGGAACCCACTTGTACCCTGTCTGCAGACTAGCCATGGCTCTGTGGAACACAGCCTTGAGCTACCAAGTACACCTACAAATTCAGTTCCTGCCAGGCAAACTAAATTCATTGGCAGACTACCACTGATCAGCTAGAAGGCTTCCCTCCAACACAGAAAGGCTTGGGGGGCTCAAAACCTTACAAACAGTCCTGCATACGGCAAATCTGTATCTGCACTAGACTGGTTACAGGAAAGGTGGGAAACCAGCACCAACACTTGCTTTTAATCCAGAAAGTTGAAAGAGATGGAAAAACTGACCAAACAGCCAATAAACTACAATTTCTGGGCCAGAAACCACTCCTGTTGTGGTAGATAGGCTACCTAGTGCTTACCACTCCCACTGATCAGCTAGAAGGCTTCCCTCCAACACATAAAGGCTTGGGGGGGGGCTCAGAAGCGTACAGACAGTCCCTGATACAGCAAATGTGTATCTGGATTAGACTAGTTACACCTCGTTACACCTCTGAGTACATTTGTATTGTCATCTGTGTACATCGTTGCAGTATGCATCCTACTGCCTTCCTTCCGACTTACTGACTATATAGTTTCCTAGTCGTTTGGACAAAACAAAAGTGTAATTCTAGGAGACATAAGAATACTCACTAACCGGAAGAGTCCAAGTAGGGAAAACTCTAGCATATAGTAAACTGTAAATAACCTTTGCAAAGTCATAAAAGAACCTAGTAGACTTTCTGTCATTCCATCTAGTCCTGTGTACTCAACGTTGTTATAACAAGCTTTCCAAATAAGTGTTCTACCTCACACACCATGTGATCATTGCACAGTCCTCCCTTCCTTCCTTTCAGAAATTTGGAAGTTTTCCAGTAATTCAGATGTGTTCGTTCATTCCTTAAGCATATGCACTATGACCTGCCACTTGCACTCCAAGCTACCAAGGTCTCCAGTACTTGTTTTTAATTTAATAACTACCCTGTCATTCCTTTCTTATCCCCATACAGGATAGGCTTTATCCATAACAACAGTTTAGAATAAGAGGGCAACAATGTCCATGGATCACAGCTGATACTAAGCGGAAAAAAAACTGAAGGGAGGCAGAACTTGGGATATGGGGGGTAACTGATACATGCAAATGATACTACTTTCAAAAAGTTCAAACCAGAATGCAAACTGGTATGGCCAAGTCCACTTGGATATGCCCAGAAGCAGCAGCATACTTGAACAACACAAAACTTTTCTGGAAAGCTGTTAAAAAAGTTAGTGAGTCTTGGAAGTAAAAATTCTACTTCAGATATGCTGTATTACTCCTAAAGAGTGTTAAAAATGTTTTTGACATTCCTAAAAGGTTAGTTCTTTTTTTCTTCAGTACTTTTGTATCAACACTTCTCAAAACACAGTGCAGTCTTGGAAAGATCCAGTTTTTACTTCTGTGGTATCTAAAAAACTGAAGTACAACTCCTAGAAAATGTAGACACTCAAATCCCCTGGCAATGAAACTGCATCCAGAGTTGCTCAGAAAAGCTTTTAACCTAAATTCAAAACTGTTGATTTCACATGTTCAGTGTAACAACAGATACTATCGCTCCCAATTTTGGAAAACGCACAGATAGTATTGGTCCCAAAAGTACTCGCCAAAAGATGAAGCAAATTTCAGGACAATGTTATGTCTCAGTTCTTGCAAAAAAAAAATGTTAAAAATGGCAAGTTTACAGTTAGTGGGGTTGGGCGTTATTGGCCTGAATGCACCCATAAAGACTTGAAAAGTAAAATGTCATGGGCATTCAAAAGTCATGTACCTAAAACACAATTAAAGGGGGTCATTTCCATAGGTTCCACGAGATTCCACTGTAATAAGGTATTACACAGTGAAGACACTAGCTTTGCTGCATCTTTCTTGAGTATCTTTACTAAATAGTTCATTTGTGTTACCTTTTTTACCCTTTGGTTCAAAAAGATAAATTAGACAGATATTTCCTTGCACAAGTTTAGGGCAGAGTTTGATGCTTTCTTTGCCCCATTCTGTGCATCTAATCCGATCCAAAATAGTATCGAACTAGGGCTAAAGGACATGAGACATTTTCATTGGCATCAGAAAAGCTACAGAAGCTATTGGCCAAGACTTGTGAATACTAGGAAAAGTAAGATTTGGAGATGGGGTTATAAAATGGTTGGTTGTCTGCACAAACGGACCTTCAGGGTAAGCAGTTTTGATTTATTTTTCTTCTGGTACTGGAGCATTTAAAACTGAGACGCCTCAAGTTTCAGTACTAGGATCCCCTCCTGTTCTGTCTCATTAATATGGTTGGTCGTGTCCCTAAACTTAAGCACAACTATGTGCAGATGACCTTGTACGTCTTTTAAGTCTAGTCATACTCTAAAAGCAGTAGAATGTTAACAGTAAAAAGATTTTCAGCAGCAGTTGAGGAATTAATGAATTACAAAACATCAGTCTCCATGCTTTTTAGTGACCCTGAAAAGTTTGCCATCACTCTTAACATTGACCATAAAAGACCATATGGGTACCACTTTTTCACAGGTCAGCTATCAGACATTTTTTATTTAGATGGATTCTAGGACAGCACCTTACATTTACTGCTCATGCAGAACTTTATAACAAGGAAGGTTTTCTGGCATCTCGCCTCCTACCTGTACAGCTTTACTAACTGAATGACCATTGAAACTAAAATGGCTGTTTGAAAATGAATGTTAATCCTGCCACATGAATGTTTACCTGTACTGCAGGTAGTTCAGTGACTGTCAACAGATGATTTTTTTATCATAAACTAGTTTGCTGCCCAAGCTACAGAGAGTCTTGCATCACTGTGCAAACAGTAAATGTATCCCATAAGTACTCATGACTGTTGATTCACTGACCTGAAGATGTTCATCGTGTTTCACTGCTACAGTCATTACACTTGGGTTATCCTGCCGTCAGGCAGCCCCGCAGTCGGCCAGAGTTCCAAAGTCTTGGTCCGGCGTCGGTTGCTGTCGCTTCTTTCCTGACGTCAGTGCGCCAGGGGTATATAAGATGCAGCCAACACCATTTTCTTCAGTCTTTCTTGCTGCGCAGTGCCCGAAGCAAAAGCAGTTTGCAAGTGCCGGTCGGCTGACTCCTGAGATTTTCGAATTTCAGAACCGAAGTCTTCAATAAAGCTAAGTACCCCATTGGGGAAACTTTTTCTTGCCTCAGACCGATGTCAGTAAACGTTAATTGTATTTCTTGTGGGAAGCAAATACCTCATAAGGATTTTCATTCTTACTGTATTCCATGCCTAGGCCCAGACCACGACGTCACTAGTTGTCGGTTTTGTGCTAGATTTAACAAGCACACTATTAAACGTCGGTTTGATTTTGCTCGCCATTATTTTGGGCGAAGGTTCAATTATACCATGCCGTCGGAACAACTGACGACCGGAATGCACAAAAAACGCAAAGACAAAGATAATGACAGGCATCCGAGGTCCAAAACTGAGGAAGCCTCTT
The DNA here is from genome assembly GCF_019279795.1 of Protopterus annectens. Lineage (NCBI taxonomy): Eukaryota > Metazoa > Chordata > Ceratodontiformes > Protopteridae > Protopterus > Protopterus annectens. The sequence goes on from NC_056744.1 coordinate 1,794,790,678, forward strand.
CTAGGCCAGTCGCCAGTTCTCAGTGAGGCGCTTTTGCAGCCCCTGACACCCACTATCTCAGAGCTACAGGCCGCCTCCGACTCCCACGTGGAGATTTCTAGGCCTCTGGAAACTCAAGGTATTGGGCCTATGGAAATTAACCTCTCAGATGGGTCCGGAGCCGCTAAGCAGGCATCGTTTTCTGTGGGTGTTTTCAGACCTTCACAGCTTACCATCAAAACAACAAAGTCTAAAACTCCATTAAAGACAAAGAAACAAGTACAGCATTCACCTGGACAGGCCTCCATGCCTAAAAACAGATGCTCAAAATAGCCGAAGACCTAATTACTCTGATCAGGGCCCCCCACCCCCCAAAATAAAAGGCCTAGGCAGGATACAGACTGTGATTCCTCTGACCAGGTTTCCATTTCTTCTGATTCCCCTTCAGACCAGGGATACTCTTTACCCCCCTGAGGGCTCTGATGCTGAAGAATCTATCCCTTCAGCCTCTCCTCCTGAGGATTAGTCTTTTGGGGAAACTTTACATACCATGAGGGAGCATTTCCATTGGGAGAGCCAGGATTATTCAGAATCCAAGAAAAGGCTCAGAGATTTTCTTTTATTGTCTCAACACAGGCCCCTTGCTATTCCGTCTGTGTTAGATATTGTGGATGATGTGTTCTCTGAATCCAGTTTAACCCCCGATTCTTTGCCCCCAGCACCAGTCAAGCCAGACCGGTACTACAGAGTCCCTGACTCTCACAAATTTCTTTACAAAAACCCTGCTGCTGACCCAGAAACTATTTCCCAGGGTCCTAAAGGGGTAAAGGCTTCCACTGCTGAAAATCCAGTTCCCTCTGACAGGGATTCTAGAGCATTAGATAGATGGGGGAAGAAAGTTTACACCTCTGCAACTTTATCAGTAAGGGCTTTAAATTGCCAGTTCCACATGCTTAAATACCAGCAATATTTAATGTCTCTGTTAAAACAGAAAATGCTTACAAGCTCAGAAGATCCTGACTATAAGGAAATGCAGGATTTATTGCATGCAGCTGAACAAGTGGGAAAACATACTCTGCAATGTGGTTTTGATTCATTAGAGGCTTCTTGTAGAGCCGCAGTTACAGGATCCGTGATTCGAAGGCATGCTTGGTTAAAAGAACAAGGTTTACCTGATCATGTTAAGGCAAAATTATTGGATGCTCATTAACAGCCTGATATTTTATTTGGTGTTAAGGCAGAAGAGGTATTAAAGAAAATGAAGGATAAGGCAAAATCTATGCAAACAATGAAGGATTTCTTACAGGTACAGCCACCTCGATTTAGCAGAAATTGGCCTTCAAACAAATGGTCCTTTCCAGTGTCAGACAGACCACCAAGAGGCAGATCTCAGCCCCAAGGCTCTTACAGACAACGACAGTGGGGTGCTTCAACCCCAAAAGGAGGGGAAGACAAGTCACAACCTTATAGGAAACAGTCCCAATGACCCCCCCCCCCCTTCAAATGCCAAGCACTTTCCTTTTGGCAGCTCCCTTAGGGGGAAAACTAGCACTTTTTTCGCAAAATTGACATATAATCACCCAACACAAATGGGTGCTGAATATTGTGTCTCAAGGTTTTAGGTTCCACTTTCACATTCTACCAAGGCCAAAAGGAATGCCAGACCTGCCACAAAATCAATGGGCAGAGGCACAAAAACAAATTACAGCCCTCATGGACATGAGAGCTATTCAAAAAGTGCCACAACAGGAACAAGGACAAGGATTTTACTCAAGACTTTTCGTGGTCCCCAGAAAGGACAAAGCCTGGAGACCCATACTGGACCTATCTACTCTAAATACTTACCTGGATGTTCCGAAATTCAAAATGTTGACACTACAGCAACTTCTTCCCATGCTGGGCAAGAAGGCTTGGCTTGTTACTTTGGACCTCAAGGAGGCATACCTGCATGTCCCAATCAGACAAAATTGCAGAAGATACCTCATATTCATAGCTGGCTCAATGCATTACCAATTCTCTGCACTGCCCTTTGGCTTATCTACTAATAAACTTGCTAGTTTAAGTTTTGCTTAAAAGTTAAACTACAGGCTAATACACTCAAGTGTACTAGCTTTTGATAGCAATTAGTCGAAAAGTATAGCATTTATTGTGTTTTCTGCCTATCTGTGTATTAAAACTTGAAAAAAACAAAAAAAAATCCTTGTTTTCCATACTTTCCTAGCTAGTGTTCCAGTGATCAGATTTTGCTGATCCCTGGGCTTTGTCTTGGTTCCTGTACTTCTCCATTTTCCTTGTTTGGTCAGGGGGAAGTTTCTTTACTCACCAGTGAGAGTGGGGAGTACTGAGCTGCCTGTTTGTCCTCAGAGGAGTGGTTTAAGTCAGTAACTCGTAGTTCATTGGCCATTTTGGGTCATTTCCTGCCTTTTCCAGCCCCCTGCTATAAAGCACGGTTTGGCGGGCTTTTCCAGCTGTAGAGAACTCAGCACAGCTCCTCGTGGTGTCCAGCAGAGTTCCTAGAGCAGCAGAGACCAGAAAAGACAAACTTTCCAGATTTTAAGTATTTTTCTTGACTTTTTCGACCTTTTGTGACTTTCAACCACTGTTTCTGCTTATTTTATCGAAGTATTACCTGTTTTTACTGTTTTTACAAGCTCAAATTGTTTACTGCACTTGCTAGTTTAAGTTTTGCTTAAAAGTTAAACTACAGGCTAATACACTCAAGTGTACTAGCTTTTGATAGAAATTAGTCGAAAAGTATAGCAATTATTGTGTTTTCTGCCTATCTGTATAAAAAAACTTGAAAAAACCAAAAAAAATGTCCTTGTTTTCCATACTTCCTAGCTAGTGTTCCAGTGATCAGATTTTGCTGATCCCTGGGCTTTGTCTTGGTTCCTGTACTTCTCCATTTTCCTTGTTTGGTCAGGGGGAAGTTTCTTTACTCACCAGTGAGAGTGGGGAGTACTGAGCTGCCTGTTTGTCCTCAGAGGAGTGGTTTAAGTCAGTAACTCGTAGTTCATTGGCCATTTTGGGTCATTTCCTGCCTTTTCCAGCCCCCTGCTATAAAGCACGCTTTAGAGCACTTTAGCGCGGAGTTGCCACAGGAGCACACAAGAGCAGTGGCGGTTAATCAAGGTTAAACTATTCGGGCTACCTAAAGTTCACTCTTCATTTTTTTCCCTTAGAACAGCTCTTCTTGAACTTTACTGCCTATCTAACCAGCCTATTCTCTAACTAAAAAGTTCAGCTCTAATTGATTCCTAAGTAGACTATTCTCCATCTGTAAAGCCTAGCACTTGCTCCTAAAGTACTTTTTACTCTGATATAGCACTTTTATTATACATAGTACCCCACCGGCCAAAAAACACCAAATCCCCCGAAGTCCTTTTTTCAAACTCATCTACATAAAGTTTCTGCCTATTCCTTCTAGCATGGCAAGGGATCAGTTGCTAGTGTCCTCTCCTGCTCAGCTGGTGAATCTGGGAATATGGAGGCAATGTTACAGTTGCCTCATGTACACTGACAACCCTCTCCTTCTCCCACAAAACACAAATACATGCGAGAGATGCAAATATATAGCCAAACTGGAGGCTGAGCTCTCTCAACATAGGACTGGCAAGACCAGACAGGAGGAGAAGGTAACCACACACACCACAAACCCAGTGTCACATAGCACTATCACAACTTCAAATCATACACATAAACACACAAAGACATACTCGGAGGCTCTGATCAAAAACCTACCAAAACAGCAGAGGCCACCAAAGCAGACACCCAAACAACTGCCTCCACAGGGCACAGCACATGCAACACACAGACCACAGAGTCAGTGTGCCAAACAGTCACAGCCCTTAAGGCCAAACACAATGCCAGACACACTCGTCATTGGTGACTCCATAGTCAGACACACTGACGTCCCGCTCACCAGATTGAGTAAGGAGAAGGTCACAGTAAGCTGCCTATTGGGCGCTAGAATCCGCCACATAACGCAAGCAGTCAGGTCACTCAACTGCAGGTACAAGTATGACTCAATCATTGTCCATGCTGGTGTGAATGACCTGAGACGTACCTCCCTGGACTACATGAAAAGAGACATAGAGGAGCTCTCTGATTATGTAGCCCAGGCAGGTATGACCCTGACCTTGAGCAGTATCCTACCTTCACCAAGAATGATGCCACAATACGAAGACAAGATGATCAGCTTTAATAATTGGCTTAAACTATGGTGTCATTCAAAGGGGATCCAATGTCTATCTGCCTGGGATGACATGCTGGACAAGTCACGCTGCTTCGCAAGGGACGACTTGCACCTGTCACCCCTGGGCTTCCGGATTTTGGCAAAGGCTCTTGCCACCCCATTGTGTCTTTTTAGGCAGGGCTCAAATTCTAAACCTACCACCCTAGAACACAAAAAGGAAAAACTATGGGTAATGCTGCTCAGTGCCAGAAGTCTCAACCTCAAGATGCACACACTCGAAGCCCTTCTCAGTATGGAGAACATCGATGTCTGTGCTGTGACTGAAACCTGGTTCAAGGCTCCTGAGAGCACCCCGGCACTATCAGGTTTTGGCCCCAAAATCCGGACAACACCAAGAAAGGAGGGGGGTGTCCATATTCATCAAGGACACCCTCACCTCAAGGTTGGTGGCAATGCACGGTGCATCGGAAACCATCCAGGTGCAATTAACCATAGGCAAGACTGCTCTGCAGTTTGTAGCCTGTTACAGGCCACCCTCTCAAACTCAGGAACCTCACACAGCTTTCCTGAAAACACTGGAGGGGATAAATATATCTCCAAACACCATCATACTGGGCGATTTCAACTATCCAAATATAGACTGGGATCACTACTCAAGCCCCAACACTCTAGCCCAAAGGTTCATAGAGTTCATAAACTCAAATGCCATGGAACAACTGGTCACCATCCCCACAAGAGGAGAAAACATACTGGATCTCATCATCACAAACATGGGGTCACAATGTTCAACACCAGAGGTATACCCATCATTGGTGAGATCAGATCATAAACTAATCTCACTGGAAGTCCACATCCCGCCCCCACCCCAGAAAAAAAAGACCACAGTGAAGAACTTCTCAAAAGCCGACTTCACACTCCTAAAGACTGGTGTGGTCTCTTTCAAGGCCCCCGAGCCAGCGGAAACCATTACTCAAACCGCTGAATCACTTACAAATGCCTTCTACCAGCACCTCCAGGACTGCATGGATCAGGCAATCCCAAACAAAACAAAGACTCTTTGTACCAAAGGCAGGTGTCCAGTCTGGTGGACCCCAGCCATAAACGAGCTTTACAACAAAAGGAAAAAGCTACTACAAGATAGAGCAAAATCCGTAAAAGAGAAGACACCCTTGATCATTATAAGTAAAAAACTGAGATCTCTCATAAAAGCATCCAAGGCAAATTTTGAGAGAAAAATCGATAAGGACTCAAAAGACAATCATAAGGCCTTTTTTAGCTATGTTAGAAACCTGGGAGGAAACTCCCAGATATGCTCAGAATTAGTGCAAAATGATGTAAAAATCATGGAACCTACAGACATTGCCAACATACTGGCTGACAGGTTCAGTGCAAATTTTTCCCCCCCAAAAGGAGAGATATCTATACCAGTGGACTGTAGTCCCCCAAACATCTCAAATGCTCTGGTGAGAACTGCTCTCTCCAAGGTGAAAAACACAGCATCCATGGGACCAGATGGTGTCCCTGGTTGTGTGCTCCACGAAGTCAATGAGGAATTAAACCCGCAGTTAGGGCAACTGTTTAATCTTAGTCTCACCTCAGGATACGTACCCAAGGAGTGGCGTACGGCAACGGTGGTCCCACTTCACAAAGGAGGTGCCTCCACCGACCCCGGAAACTACCATCCCATCAGCTTGACAAGCCTGGTCTGCAAAGCTATGGAGAGGATCATAATGGAACTCATAAATAAAGACATAGGGGACTTGCAGACGTTGGATCCAACCCAGTTTGGCTTTGTCAAGGGCAGATCATGCCTTTTAAACTTGGTTGACATTTTCGAAACCGTCACCAAGGCCATTGACGAGGGCAAGGCAGTCCACACAGCCTACCTTGACCTGGCAAAGGCTTTCGACACAATACCCCACTCGGGTATCATTGAAAAACTCACCAGCTTAAACGTAAACCCATACGTCACAAGATGGGTTGCAAACTGGCTAAGTGACAGAACCCACAGGGTCAGAGTTGCTGGCGCCATGTCGGACTCCAAGCCTGTCACAAGTGGTGTGCCACAGGGCTCAGTCCTGGGCCCACTCTTGTTCGGCATCTACTTTTCAGAAGTACAGGCAAACACAGGAGGATTATGGCTGACGTAGTTTGCAGATGACTGCAAACTGGGCACCATAGTTGAAAACCCATCTGACACAGACATCCTTCAGAAGGGTCTCGTAGGAATGGATAACTGGTGCCAGAGCCATGGCCTAAAGTTAAACGCCAAAAAATGCATAGTCATCCCCTTCGGGAAAAACAAGGTTACCCCTAGTTACCATATAGTTGGCAATCCACTAAGCACAGAAGAGGTTATCAGGGATCTGGGGACCCAGGTTGACAGTAACCTTTCGTTTGACACTCACGTTGCCAAAGTAGTTAGGAAGACCTTCTACATTGCCCACCTGATCATGAAGGGATTCACATCTAGATCAAGGGAGGTAATCGTTCCCCTGTACTCATCACTCATCAGACCAATGATTGAGTACAATGCCCCATTCGGAATGTATCTGACCCAACACCTGTAGCAATTGGAAAGGCCCCAAAAGTTCCTCACTGAAAGGATAAAGGGTCTCAAAAATATGTCTTACGCTGCCCGACTGAAGGAACTCCAGCTCTATTCAGTCACTTACCGACTGCTCAGAGGTGACCTGTGCCTGACATACAAGGCCATGTCCAACCCGGAATTAATGAGCATGCTTCACCTCAAAAAATCTAAATCCATCAGAACTACAAGGGCAAGAGACTTAAACCTCGACACGGCTATTAATAGGACGTGCTGGAGGGACAGATTCATCACCCAGAGACTCCCTATGCTGTGGAACAAAATCCCGGTTCATGTGAGGCAGAGCACCTCGCTGGTCTTGTTCAAGAGAAATCTTGACCAATGGATGGGAGATCGCAGGTATACCCCAGGGATAACCTCAGTGTCACTGCTTGACAGAGGCACAGCAAAATAATGGGCATTGTATCCTTCAAACTAAAGGGGTGGCGAAAGCCACAAAACTCTGGGCTAGGCTTATAAATGCCCTAGGGCAGATAGCCTAGTATGAACCTATGAACCTACTGTGCCCAGGGTCTTCACAAAATGCCTGGCACCAGTAATTGCATTTTGCAGACAAAAATTAATTCAAATATATCCCTACTTGGACGACTGCCTTATTCAAGCAGAGAGCAAGGACATTCTTCTAAAGCATCTGGCGTTTGTAAAAAGGTTGCTAATTTGCCTAGGGTACACAGTAAACGAAAAGAAATTAAAACTAGTGCCCTCACAAGAGATGATATTCCTGGGTGCTAGCTTAAATACAACGGCCCAGATGGCTTATCTCACGCCAGACAAGCAAGAACAACTGACTCAGTACTTTCAATTGATGGCAACAAAAACCCAACTCCCTGCAAGAAAAATTCTGCAGGCCTTGGGGTTCATGGCGTCCTGCATACTACTAATACCATATGCCAGACTGCATATGAGGAAATTACAGTGATACCTAAAAAGTGTTTGGATTCAACACTGTCACCGTTTGGAAACAGTAATACCACTTATTCCCTGCCTGCAACAGGAGTTTCGATGGTGGGCACAGACATGTCACCACAACAAGGGACAGCCTTTCACTTTACGCACAGCCAGGCAGACACTAACAGATGCTTCGGATTACACCTGGGGAGCACACATGGCAGGAAAATGTATTCAGGGCAAGTGGGCCGCAGACCAAATGCATCTTCACATCAATCAAAAAGAGATGCTAGCTGTACAAAATGCCCTAACAGCTTTCAAGGACCTTCTGCATCCAGGACAACTATTACTGAAGACGGACAACACCACAGTTATGTGGTACATAAACAAGCAAGGGGGCACTCATTCCTATCCCCTCTGCAGACAAGCTATGACTTTGTGGAACACAGCACTAATCTAGCAAGTTCATCTGCAAGCACAGTTCCTGCCAGGAAAGAAAAATACTCTGGCAGACGACTTAAGCAGAAACATCATGGATCCTCACGAGTGGAAATTAAATCCACAAGTATTCAGCATGATAACACAAAAATGGGGGTGCCCAGACATAGATCTTTTTGCCTCCCCTCTGAACTGCCAACTACAGAAATTCTGCACAAGGACTCATCACACATAAGCATGGAAAGTGGATGCCCTCTCATTCAGCTGGAAAACCCTAAAAGTTTATGCCTTCCCACCATTGCCTCTCCTTTCAAAGGTACTCCTAAAAGCCAGACAAGAAAGGCCAAAAGTGATCCTGATTGCCCCAGACTGGCCACGTCAGCACTGGTACCCAATCTTAAAGAATTTGGCTCAAGGCCCAGCTTGGATTTTACCTCAAATTCCTCACCTGCTCACTCAACAAAACAATCGGATCCTGCACAGCCAGCTCAAAACCGTAAACCTAACAGCATGGCAGATTACTTAGCCAAGCAGCCAACACCTCTCTCTAAAGCTGTTATGGATGTCATTTTGGAGGCCAGGAAGCCCAGCACCAGGGAATCCTATTGAGAAAAGTGGAAGAGATTCTGCGCCTGGAACCAGGCTCAAAGCTTTGACCCTCTTGTCCCAAATATTCCTCAGATATTACAATACTTAACTGAGATGCTTGACAAAGGCCTATCCTTTTCATCCATTAAGATCCACGCCTCCGCCATCTCAGCTCATTACAACACGGATCCTCCTATTTTCTCTCATCCATTATTAAAACAGTACCTCAGAGGGGCTAAAAACATAAGACCACCCCGGTGAGCACCAACACCAACTTGGGACCTCAACTTTGTCTTGGAAAAACTAACTTTGCCTCCTTTTGAGCCAGCAAATTCAGTAGAATTAAAATGTGTCATGGAAAAATGCTCTGCTGCTGACAATAACCTCAGCACGAAGAGTCTCATAGTTACAGGCACTAATGGCAGTGGAACCTTTCATCATTTTTCATCAGGACAGGGTTTCTTTAAGAACAAACCCTACATTTATGCCAAAGGTGGTATCCGTGTGGCTCTTAACCAAACTATTCACTTGCCGACATTTTATCCAAATCCCCAGAATAAAGGGGAGAGACTTCTGCATTCATTGGACATACACAGGCAGTTGCGCTTCTGCTGGGACAAAACGAAAGCTTTCAGGAAAACTGAGCAATTGTTTGTAGCATATGCTGCTGGATCTCAGGGAAAGGCTATTTCAAAGCAGACCATTTCAAAGTGGATAGGACACTGTATGCATTTTTGCTACACACAGCATGGAAAAACTGTACCTAGCAACATTAGGCCACATTCCACCAGGGCAACGGCCATTTCAACTGCCTACCTTAGAGGAGTACCTACCAAGGATATTTTGGAAGCTGCAACTTGGAGTTCAGTGCACACCTTTACCAAGCATTACCACTTGCCTCTTTACTCTAAATTCAGAGTTGGCTTTGCCACTGCACTGCTGCAGGGCCTCATAGCCACCCCAAATCCTCTATAGAACCAGACACCCAACCTCAGCTTTGGGATTCTATCCAAGTGTAATGACTGCAGCAGTGAAACACGATGAACATAGTACAGTTTTGTACCTACCATAAATGTAGATGTTCGAGTGTATTTACTGCTGCAGTCCAGGTTACCCTCCCTCCATCCCCACTTTCTTAGCTGGGACTTAACTATACCTTTCTACCCTATACAACCTATGTGCTTGTAACTGAAGGTATTGGTTTCATTTTTTATGTATGTTTTATTAGCAATATGTACTGCCTACCTATTTGGGGGCACCTGACATCTGGGGCAAGAAAATCTGAAGAAAATGGCGTCGGCTGCATCTTGTGTACCCCTGGCGCACTGACATCTACATTTATGGTAGCTACAAAACTGTACTTTTCATGTTATTTACCTTCTATATTTTCTATTCATTGCCTTTCAGTGTGTTAGTCTTGTTTTCAATTTACTATGTAGTCTTTCAGTATTTTTTATTTAGGTTCATAGGTGTGTACTAGGCTAATAGCCCTGGAGCCTTTACAAGCCTAGCCTTAAGATTACCCTGGCATAGTGCCACCCGACCTTAGTTCCCAGTGCCTCTGTCGAGTAGAGCCACTGGAGTTATTCCTGGGGTGAATTTTCTGTTTCCCATCCGCTCATCAAGATTTCTCTTGAAGAGGGTCAGCGAGTTGCTCTGCTTGACATGTATGAGAAGTATGTTCCATAGCATGGACAGTGTCTGGGTTATGAACCTGTCCCTCCAACATGTACTGTTAATTGTGGTAATGAGGTTGAGGTCTCTGGAGCGTGTGGTGCAGAGGGATTGGGATTAATTTAGATGTAGCATTTCTAACAGAGCTGGGTCAGGCATAGCTATGTAAGTCAAGCAGAGATTGCCTCTAAGTAGATGATATATTACAGAGAATAGTTGGAGTTTTTTGAGTCTGTCCATATAGGACAAGTGTTTAAGGCTTAGGATCCTCTCTGAGGTACTTTTGCAGCCTCTCCAGTTGTTGCAGTTGTCTAGTGAGGTACATGCCAAATGGGGCATTGTATTCGATGATTGGCCTAATGAGGGAAGAGTAGAGTGAGACAGTGACCTCTTTCTTCCTAGATGCAAAACCCTTAGTAATGAGATGTGCCATATAGAAGGACTTTCTGACCACAGTGGCAGTGGTGATCAAAAGCGAGGTTGCTGTCAACCTATGTTCCCTCATGTCTTATAATGCCTTCTGTGTTCAGTGGACTACCATCAATGTGGTAATTCATGGGAACCAGGTTTTTCCCACAGGGGATGAAGGCACATTTTTTGGCATTGAGCTTAAGGCCGTGGTTCTGACACCAGTCGTCTGTCTCAGTGAGGCCATTTTGTAGCATGTCAACATCACTTGGGGAGTTAATAATAGCTCCCAACTTGCAATCCTCTGCGAACTTTGTCAGCCAGAATCCCTTTGTGTTGGCTTGGACTTCAGAGAAGTAGATACCAAACCGGAGAGGACCCAGGACCGAACCCTGTGGGACTCCACTCGTGACTAGTTGGCAGTCTGAGGTGGAGTCAGCTACTTTTACACTGTGGGTTAATTTAGAAATATTTTTACATTATGTATACAATTGTAAATGTTTTAACATTGTATATGTAATTCTTTGTGAAGTGTTTCTCCTCAGGCCTCAGATGAAAATTTCTTTTCTGGCCGAGTACGAGTATTCCAGTTAACAAATATAAATAACTAAATAGATGTTCATTAGCGTTTGATACCATTCCAACCCAGAGAATATTCCTGAATGAAGTGAACTATGTACCTGTAAAGCCAGAGAAATACTGTTGCATTGCATTTTCAGGAGTCTGCCGACCGGCACTTGTGAAGTGCTTCTGTGTCAGGCACCACACGGCAAGAAAGACTGATGTAATGGCTTCGGCTGCATGTTTTATACCCCTGACATCATGGAAGAAGGGACAGCAACCGGCGCAGGACCCAAGACTTTGTTAATCAGGCCGACTGAGGGCTACCTGCAAGCAAATAACCCAAATGTAATGACTGCAACAGTGAGTACACTTGAACATCTACATTTATGTTAAGTGTACACAACTGTACTTTTCCCATCCAGGTATCCGGGTTGCATTTAAAAAGGGGTAAACAGGTACTCTGCTTGATGTGGAGAAGGGAGTTTATTCCAAAGATGGGGGAGTCTCAGAGAGACCCATCTGTCCCGCCAGCAAGTCCTATTGATGTCACAGACCAGGTTGTGGTCGCTTGCATGGATTACTCGAGTGGAGCTTGACTTGCAGATATACAGCCATCCCATCAAGGTAGGGTCCGAGATCGCCTTGTATGCCAGACAGTGGTCACCTCTGAGGAGTCTGTATGAGTAGTGGGATAGGGCTTTTTTAGCCCGTCTGTGTGGTATGTTTTTAAGGCCCTGGAGTCTCGTGGTGAGGAACCTCTGTGGTCTCTCCAGCTGCTACATGTGTTTTGCGAGGTATATGCGGAATGGGGCATTGTATCAATAATGGGCCTTATAAGGGAAGAATACAGGGATGTTATGACGACCTTGTTCCTGGATGAGATACCCTTACTTATGAGGTGGGCCATGTAGAAAGCTTTCCGTACAACTGAAGTGACATGGTGGTCAAAAGTCAGGTTGCTATCAACCTGGGTGCCCAAATCCCTCACAACTAATGTGCTTAGGACGTTATTAATGTGATAATTTGTGGGGGCTTCACTCTTTCCAAAGGGGGACTGATGCATTTTTTGATATTCAGCTTGAGGCCGTGTTTCTGTCACCAATCATTTGTTTGGGTGAGACCCTCTTGGAGGATGTCCACATCACTACGGAAATTGATGACAGCGTCCAGCTTGGTCATCTGCAAACGTGGTCAGCCATAGCCCAGTGGTTTTGGCGTGCACCTCAGAAAATTATATCCTAAGTAAGAGGCCCAAAGACTGAACCTTAATGTATGCTGCTCATTATGGGCCTACTGCTTGAGGTGGCTCCCCATATTTTGACTAGGTGGGTTCTATCAGTGAGCCAGTTAGCTACCCATCTGGTAACATACGGATTAATGCCTAGCTGAGAGGGTTTATCTGTTATGCTCGAGTGGGGAATAGTGTCAAAGGCTTTGGCCAGGTCAAGGTAGGCGGTGTGCACTGTCTTCCCCTCGTCCATGGCTTTGGTGACTATCTCATAGAAGTTGACCATATTTAACAGACATGACCTACCCTTGACAAAGCCCAACTGTATGGGATGTTGCAGTTTGAAGTGTTATGATTTAATAAACATGTTAAAAATCAGTCATCAATTTACACTATGGTTTTCTTCATATCTAAACATTTCCACGTTAGACATATTTATTTTACATTTGTTGACCGGGTTTGTCCGACTGAGTTTAATTGCCCTTTTTCAGTGGAGATCCGAGGAGAAAAGCTCCATTGTTTAATAAGCATAACATACAGAGTGATAGACGGTCACCTGTCATATATTACATACAATAATAAAAAATAGACAAAAATTTACAAAAATATTTACACTGTAATAATTAGGAGTAAGAAGTAGAAGAGAAAATAGTTTGTAGGAGTAAAAAAAGATAGAGCTAGGGGAGATGGAGCATAGATTGGTAGTATGTGTAAGTGGGATGATTGCATTGGCACATATATTTGTTCTGTAGGTATTGCTTAGTAGAGCTAGGGAGACGGAGCATAGATTGGTAGTATGTGTAAGTGGGATGATTGCATTGGCACATATATTTGTTCTGTAGGTATTGCTTAGTAGAGCTAGGGGAGACGGAGCATAGATTGGTAGTATGTGTAAGTGGGATGATTGCATTGGCACATATATTTGTTCTGTAGGTATTGCTTAGTAGAGCTAGGGAGACGGAGCATAGATTGGTAGTATGTGTAAGTGGGATGATTGCATTGGCACATATATTTGTTCTGTAGGTATTGCTTAGTAGAGCTAGGGGAGACGGAGCATAGATTGGTAGTATGTGTAAGTGGGATGATTGCATTGGCACATATATTTGTTCTGTAGGTATTGCTTAGTAGCAGTTTTGAATTGTTTTGGTTGAGCAAGAGATCTAATTTCAAGAGGAAGTCTATTCCAAGCCTTGTTGGGATTAAAGCTGTAGAGATTTTGGCCAATTTTAGTTTTAGGTTTGCTAAAGGCCTTGGCTGGAGCTACGGCGGGATTTTAGTGTATAGTGAGGTATTATGGATGATAGAGTTGGGCAGTCGGAGGGTTTGTAGAGAAGAGTAGATTATCTGAAACTGATTAAGTAAAAGCATGTTAGGTAGTTCTATCCAGTTAATTTCCTTCAGTGACGGGCAGTGATGGGACATAAGTATTTTGAGCAGCAAATTTAGCTACATTGTTGTATGTTTCTAATTTAGCAAGTAGTCCAGGGTTAAGGTTGGTTAGGATTTGAAAACTATAGAGTAAAGTGGGTAGGAGATAAGAGTTGGATAGGGTTAGCTTATCTTTTTGATAAGAAATTTCTTGTTACGATACAGGAGTCCTAGCTTCTGATGTGTTTTCCTGATACAATTATTGGTCAAACTTTGTGATCATTAATAGTAACCCCTAAAAGTTTTGTGCTGGTGTCAACCTGTATTGGGGTATTGTTTAGAGACATTATAGGGAAGGAGGTTTTGATATAGTTTTTCGGGAGAAAGAGTAATAGTTTTTTTTTTTTTTTTTTTTTTTTTGGGTTGAGAATAAGTTGGTTATTGGAAAGCCAGTTTTCGACAGAGCTGAAGGTCTGTGTAGCTGAGATAAGTTTGGTTGGAGAGTCAGCAGTAGTAATAACTGTAGAGTCATCTGCATATTGTATTAGAGAAGACTCAGGACAGGAAGAGGAGAGAAGGTTAGTGAAGATATTGAAAAGTAGTGGGCCCAGGATGGAGCCTTGAGGAACACCCATTTTAACATGGAGGAGGGGGGGGGTAGGGTGTAAACCACTTGACAGACTGGTAGCGGTCTGAGAGCTGTCAAACCATGAAAGAGTTGCAGGTGAGAAATTTAGGTTTGTAAGTGACCTATCAGATCAGGCAATGTTTATGCACAAGCCTAAGTTTAATCTGTTGATGAAAGAGCTTTTTCAAAGATCACCCCAGCTGCTTGTAATACTGGGGCTCCAGAAATACCACCCCCCAAAAAATGTTCTATTCATTTAGCTTATGTCTTATACGTTTATAGGTTCTCACTAAGCTTTTGATCAAAGGAGATGACTGAGAAGCTTAGTTGCATCACCCAGTACTGATTGGAGATTCTGTCCCCATTTTGAGTAGATTTTCTCCACATCTTTTTTTGAAAATTTGTGTTCATCTGGTCATGCAGATTAGTTTTAAAGCTTCCTAGGAAATTAGCTTGCTTGTTGGATAAGGACAGCCTAGTCTACAAATGGGAATATGTTGGGTTAGCTGTGTGTCACCATCTTATGCTGGTGTTCACATGTGCTGCAGTATGTGAGACTAATTTCAACAGTGGCTTACAACTACAATTCTGAATTAGTTTGTGGCCACCTACTTAACTGTTTAGATATGAAGCTTAGTTCCTGAACTCTTTTTAAAGCATCTCTTTGAAACAAAATTTAATAATGGATATGTACCTTTGTAACCAGGTTTGCTTGCATCTTTATTATGCCAGTTCCATTTTCTGCATCTACTTTTATTTGTTGACTGTTGTATACCAGTGGCCCAGATTGTCTGAAGTATCCTTGGAACAGCACATCCTACCTACTGATAAAATATAAGTAAATACTGCGTGCGTGGTATATTTATGTACAGGTTATACACTGCATGGTAAGGAACACTTTCACATCTCAGGTAAATAAGAGAATACAGTGTCAGACCTAGGTTAGTATGATTGTGCTCAATGTGCACATTACAAGGTAAGATCTAGGCCAGAGTACAGGAAATGCAGTGTCATGGTGATGTGTGTGTCCTATACCATACAGGATGGGCTCTGTATGTACAGGTTGTAGGATGCATTTATGTACTAGTCAAGAGACCCCTCCACAGCTACAATCAGCAGAGAATACAATATGTTTTTTGCCTAAACAGGGTTCTGTACAAGAAAGACATTTCAAGGTAAATAATGCAGTGTCTTTGTGTATATAGTCTTTGTGGGTAGCATGTGTAGTATTGTATGTTCAGGGTACACATTACAGGACATTATCTGCTTTGCCCGAAAGAGAAACTGGTTGCAGATGGATTCTGGTCACTTGGTGATGAAAACCAGTTTTAAAGGTGCAGTTAGCTATTCTAATTTTTGTGGAAGATGTAAGATTCCTGTCCTCTTGCTGAAGCTTGTGTATGTTATTGTCTTGCATAAATACTAGGAAGATGGGATTGGTGAGAAAAGTACTTAATGTGGGCAGTTAAGTTGCATTAACCCCTGCAGCTGTATCTTAACCTTTGCTGTAGAAGTCCTGAAACTTGTCTAAAATTTCTTTTTTTTTTTCAGTCGGAGCAACACTCCTGCAAAGCCAGTGGTCCCTACATCGCAGGCTCCTCAACGGCCCCCCACCCCTTCTGTTTGTCTCACCCTCAACAGCCATACAACAACACACAGCTTCCCAAGTATTCGGGCGCAACCTCACCCTCAGCCTAATGTGTTCCCCCCATCCGGGGGTGGTCTTCCCCCTCCTCCTCCTCTGCTTCAGGTTGCAGGACATCCTGCCGCTGCTGCTGTTGCAGCTGCTGCCTTATCTGGTAAGTTTAATGCATTTGTTAACCTGTTGTTTGAGGTAGCACTTTTAGACCAGTTAGACTGAAACCTTTGTCGCTGATGTGGTAAGTTAGAGCAGCTGAAGGGCATTAGAACCCCATTGTTTGTTATACATGTTGATATGGTGCTTTCGTAGCTGTAACTGGCTGTGTTGTACACAGGGTCATCTTGAGTCATTTCCCATGCATGCAGCTCTGCATTTACTTGTCATTTTCGAGTTGGTGTATATGCTGAGCAGCAGGTGTTGCATGCAGTCTGAAACTCGTGTGTCATTATTTAGCGACGTAAATCCTCAGTGATTTTCCAGAAAAACACAAGTTTTATGAGGAACAGACAAAACGTATGAGGTTAAAAGTATAGGCATTTTGCAAAAATCTGCAAAGCTGGGAGGTAAGCTTACGTGGGGCTGTCTGCTCCAAGAGGCCCATGACCAACCATGAACATTTTATTTTAAATGTTTTGTTGCATTCAGCACTGCTAACTTGTTTGTCTTTAGTATATGTGCTGAACAGAACAAGTGATCATTGACCTTTCTAATTTGAAAAAATGCTGACGAACACCTCCAGTATTTGCCTTTATACACTCATGGTGCCTGCCACTTGCAAATGCACAGGTGCACCTGTGAAGATATTCAACAGAGGAGCTTTTCTTTTATTTACCTAACAAAAAAAATGTTTCTTACTTAAAAGAATAAATAAATGCCCACAGATCGCAGTCGTATCTGAAATGCTGCACCGTGCTGATTCACCGTAATGGTAATGAATAGAAAGCTTTAAATAATAAAATAGTATACATCAATAGTTAGTTATGGATTGAAAGGTTGAAATGCAGGAGCAGATCACACCATTGTGGTAATGCATGGTAAGTAATTTTTTAAAGATACTGCTAGTCAACCAGATAAGCAGTGGCTGTCTGCTTTGGATGAAAATGACTTGCCCACTTCATGTGCTCATGTAATGGTATTGGTGGCCAGTGTGGATCTGTGTGAAATAAACTGGAATATTTACTGTCTTAATATGGTGGCAGTCATCTGGATAAGAAGGAGCTGGCTGAGCTACAAATAAAAGCAACTTTCCCTGTTTGTTGTTTCACTGTAAAATCTGCCATGAAGGGCTAGTATAGATATGGGAGATAAACTTTTTGTTAATATGCT
This sequence comes from Protopterus annectens, assembly GCF_019279795.1. Classification (NCBI taxonomy): domain Eukaryota; kingdom Metazoa; phylum Chordata; order Ceratodontiformes; family Protopteridae; genus Protopterus; species Protopterus annectens. Next base: position 1,794,808,212 of record NC_056744.1, read on the forward strand.
AGCAAGTAACCACGTAAGAAGGGAGCTAGCTGTGTTTGTGGATGGAAGCAACTTACCTTCTTCATTTCTTCAGCTTAAGGTATGACATTAACTCTAGTGTGTGAAATAAACTGGAATATTTACACTCGCTGCCCCTTGTGTGACACCATACCTAATTTCACAGAATGCCACTGTCTTTCACTAACATTTTAGACTGCAACTTAACCTCTTGTTTTGTCCAGCATGCAGTCTCTTTACAGGATTATAGTGCATTTGTATGAACTAAGCTAGGGAATAAATTTCTCAAATTAAGTAATATTTTGCAGTATGAGAAAGTATCAGAAGGCATAACAGAAACATGGGACCCTGGATGTTCATCGTGTTTCACTGTTGCAGTCATGACTGTAGGGTACACCCCTGCCGGCAGGCATTCCTCGGTCGGCCAGAATCCCTAAGTCTGGGTCCGGCGTCGGCTGCTCAGCCATGCTCCCTGACGTCAGAGTGCCAGGAGTACAAAGCTGCCGACGCCATGTTCTCCAGTCTTTCTTGCCGTGCAGTGATAGCAGTTCGCATGTGCCAGTCGGCTGACTCCTGACAATTTTTTCTAAACGTACTTCAGTCCGAAGACTTTCTTCTCCTACTCAAAGCTAAGTACCCCGTTGGAGAAACTTTTTTCTTGCTCCAGTCCGATGTCAGAAAAAGTTAATTGTATTTCATGTGGGAAGCAAATACCTCATAAGGATTTTCATTCTTATTGTATTCCTTGCTTAGGCCCTGACCACGACGTAGCTAGTTGTCAGTTTTGTGCTAGATTCAATCAACGTACGATTAAACAAAGGTACGATTTTGCATTTCATTACTTCGGTAGGCGTTTTAATTACAAAATGTCGTCGGATAAGGTTCCGGCTACCAGAATTCACAAACGACGCAAGGATAAAGACAGGCCTCCGAGGTCCAAATCAGACGATATTGTACAAGCAGAGCCAGCTTCAGGTTCGGCCGTTGTCAGTGAGGCGCTTTTGCAGCCCCTGTTGGCTATTTCGGAACCGATGGCCGAAACGGACTCCCACGAGGAGCCAACTAGGCCTTTGAATATTTCTGTTGCAGGACCTTCGGACAATGCTCCTTCGGATGGGTCCGGAGCCGCTGTGCAGGTACCAACTTCCGAAGGGGTTTTTTAGGCCTACTCAGCTTCTAATAAAGGCAAAGACAAAGGCAAAGACTTCTTCCAAATCAGACTGCAGCTCAGGCCTCTTCTGATCCGGCACCCAAGTCTCAGAAACAGTTACTCAAGATGGCTGAGAACTGACTTACTATGATTAGGGGTTCACATCCCCCTCCAGATAAAAGGCCAAGGCAGGAAGTGTATTATGACTCCTCTGATCAGACTTCTGTTTCTTCAGTTTCTTCTTCTGACCAGGAATATTCTTTCCCTCCTTATGAGGATTCTGATGCTGAGGATTCCATTCCTTCAGCTTCTCCCCCTGAGGATTTCTCTTTTGGGGAAACTTTGCATGAAATGAGGGAACATTTTCACTGGGAAGGACAGGAGTACTCGGAATCTAAGAAAAGACTTGGGGATTTTCTTCTTCTTCCCCAACATAGACCCCTGGCTATTCCTCCCATTTTGGATATTGTGGATGATGCTTTTTTGGAGGCTAACTTAACTCCTGACTCTCTTCCTCCAGCTCCTGTTAAGCCAGACAGATATTATAGGGTTCCTGATTCCCACCAGTTTTTATACGAGAATCATACTGCTGATCCTGAAACCATTTCTCAGCGTCCTAAGGGGGTTAAGGCCGCTTCTGCTAAAAACCCCATTCCCACTGAGAAGGATTCCAGATCTTTAGAAAGATGGGGCAAAAAAGTGTACACTTCTGCTACTTTATCTATTAGGGCTTTAAACTGTCAGTTTCATATGCTGAAATACCAGCAATTTCTTCTGTCTGTTTTAAAACAAAAGTTAACTTCCATTTCCGCCTGTGCAGATGATAAGGAATTACATGACTTAATGCATGCCACTGAACAAGTTGGGAAGCATGGTTTACACTGTGGATTTAATGCCTTGGAGGCTTCTTGTAGAACTGCTGCCTCTGGCACAGTCATTAGAAGGCATGCATGGTTAAAGGAACAAAACTTGCCAGATCAAGTAAAAGCTAAATTATTGGATGCTCCTGTTCAGCATAATGTTTTGTTTGGATCTAAAGCTAAAGAGGTGATAAAGAAGATGGAGGACAAGGCAAAATCCATGCAAACAGTTAAGATTTCTTACAAGTACAGCCACCCAGATTTAGTAGGAATTGGCCTACAAAAAATTGGTCTTTTCCCAATTCGGACAGGCCTCAGAGGGGTAGATATAGACGCTCCTGAGGAAGGCCTCAAATGCAAGCCTCTTATAGACCAAGACAGTGGACTGCTTCCACCCCTAGGGGAGGAGAGGACAAGGTCGCAAGCTCATAGAAAACAGACTCAATGACTCCCTCTGTTGGGCTGCAGGAACTTCTTGCCTGGAAGCCCCTCTCGGAGGAAAACTTTATCTTTTTCACCTAAATTGGACTCCTATAACCCAAGACAAGTGGGTTCTGGATGTGGTTTCAAGAGGTTACAAATTCCATTTTCATACCCTACCAAGACCAAGCGGATGGCCAGATCTTCCAAAACATCAATGCTTAGAGGCCTTAAACCAGGTGGAAGCTCTCTTGGCTATGAAAGCCATAGAACTGGTTCCACTTTCAGAGATGGGACAAGGTTTTTACTCAAGGCTCTTTCTAGTCCCCAGAAAGCAAAATTCATGGAGACCTATTCTGGATCTGTCAGTCTTGAACACTTTTCTCGAGATACCAAAATTCAGAATGCTTACTCTACAGCAGCTACTTCCAATGCTGACCAAAAATGCATGGATGGTAACTTTGGATTTAAAGAAGACATATTTACACATTCCCATCAGGCAGGAATGCAGAAAATACCTCCAGTTCAAGGCCGGATCGAGGCACTATCAATTCTCTGCGCTGTCCTTTGGATTGTCTACTGCGCCCAGGGTCTTCACCAAATGCCTGGCTCCAGTAGTAGCTTATTGCAGACTCGAGGGAATTCAAATTTACTCTTCTCTGGACGACTGTCTTATTCAGGCGGACAGCAGGGATGTCTTACTCCAGCATCTAGAATTTGTTCAGAATCTTCTCAAGTTCCTGGGATTCACTGTAAACATAAAAAAGTCAAATTTGACACCCTCACAACAGATAACCTTTCTGGGTGCTCTTCTCAACACAACAACCCAGATGGCATTTCTGACATACGAAAAACAATTACAGCTGGCTTCAACTTTCAAAACCTTGGCAACATTAACTTCGCTATCTGCAAGGAAATTCCTGCAGGCTTTGGGTTACATGGCCTCCTGCATCCTTCTCGTACCATATGCAAGACTACATATGAGGAAAATACAGTGGTACCGAAAAAGTGTATGGTCTCAGCATTGCCACAGTTTAGACATACAGATCACCGCCCTGCCTTGTCTTCAAAAGGAATTCCTTTGGTGGTCCAAGGCATGTACTCTAAACAAAGGAAAACCCTTCAGTCTGCCTCCAGCCACTCCGATACTAACCACGGACGCCTCAGATTATGCATGGGGAGCCCATTTTCAGGGCAACTGTCTGCAGGGCCTTTGGACAAAGGATCAGAAGCACCTGCATATCAATTTAAAGGAAATGTTAGCCGTTCAGAAGGCTCTTTTGGCCTTCAGGAATCTTCTACAACCAGGACAACTACAGACAGATGACAACACAGTTATGTGGTACATAAACAAGCAAGGGGGGTCTCACTCCTATCCCCTTTGCAGACTAGCCATGAATCTATGGAACACAGCTCTAGCTTGCAAACTGGACCTTCAAGCTCAGTTTCTACCAGGGAAGCAAAACTTCCTGGCAGACAGTCTGAGCAGAAACCTGTCGGACCCACACGAATGGATGCTGGACACCGAAATATTCAAGATGATTACAGCAGTCTGGGGATGTCCTCACATAGACCTCTTTGCATCCCACCTCAATCATCAACTACAGATTTTTTGCACCAGGACATTCCATGAACTAGCTTGGAAAGTGGATGCACTCATTCAGTTGGAGAAACCTCTCTGGGTATGCCTTCCCGCCTCTACCTCTTCTTCCACGGGTGTTAAAGATCAAACAGGACAAGCCCGAGATGATAATCTTGCTGGCCCCAAATTGGCCTCGACGGTTTTGGTACCCAGCTCTGAAAAACCTTTGTCTGGAGCCCCCTTGGGTTTTACCACAGACTCCGAACCTTCTGTCCCAACACCAGGGTCAGGTTCTGCACTCCCATGTCAAAACTCTCAGCCTGGCAGCCTGGTTAATCCAGGGTCTGTGATTCATTCTCTCCTACCCAAGCAGGTTAGGGATGTCTTTTTATCAGCCAGACGTCCTAGCACTAGAAAATCTTATGCAGGAAAATGGAAAAGATTTTGCTCCTGGATGCAGGCTCAGGATTCAGATCCTCTTATTCCTAACATTCCTCTGATTTTACTTTACCTGGCAGACCTCTTACATAAGGGTCTCTCTTTCTCTTCCATAAAAATACATGCCTCTGCTATTTCTGCTCATTATAATACAGACCCTCCTATCTTTTCCCACCAGCTCATGAGACAGTTTCACAGAGGAGCTAAGAACATAAGGCCCCCTAGATCTCCACCCATTCCTGCTTGGGATCTCAACTGTGTTTTGGAAAAAGTCACTTTACCTCCCTTTGAGCCTGCTGCCGCATCTGACATCAAGTTTTTTTATCTTGGAAGACAGCTATCCTGTTAGCTCTGACCTCTGCCAGGAGAGTTTAGGAGTTACAAGCTCTCATGGCTGTGGAACCTTATATTATTTTTCATCAAGACAGGGTGTCTTTAAGGACTAATCCTACTTTCATGCCTAAGGTGGTTTCCAAAGTGGCTTTAAATCAAACTATTCACTTGCCAACTTTTTTTCCCCACTCCTCAAAATAAGGGGGAAAGGATCTTGCATTCCTTGGATGTACACAGACAACTACGTTTTTACCTGGACAGAACCAAGGACATCAGGAAATTAGAGCAATTGTTTGTTTCTTATGCTTCAAGTTCACAAGGTAAAGCCATTTCAAAACAGACCATTTCTAAATGGATTGCTCATGGAATCAGATTTTGCTATTCACACCATGGAAAGCAAATCCCAGGGAGTATAAGGACTCACTGTACCAGAGCTGCTGCCACTTCAGCTGCCTTCCTCAGGGGAGTTCCTACCAAAGACATTCTGGAAGCTGCAACTTGGAGTTCAGTTCATACTTTTTCTAAGCACTACAATCTACCTCTCTACTCTTAAGTCTAGGGCAGGCTTTGCTTCTGCAGTCTTGCAGGGCCTTTTAGCCGCCCCCTCTACTTTATAACCACCTCCCTTTTATTCTGCTTTGGGATTCAACCCTACAGTCATGACTGCAACAGTGAAACACGATGAACATAGTACAGTTGTGTACACTTACCATAAATGTAGACGTTCGAGTGTCTTCACTGTTGCAGTCTGGGTTACCCTCCCTCCTGTCCCCTCTTATTTTTTCTTTTGTGTGGTTCCCTTCTTCACCCTTCTGAGGTGTATTTGCAAAGGGTATGGGATCTTACTCATTTTGGAACACCTGACATCTGGGGCAAGAAAAACTGGAAAATATGGCGTCGGCTGTCAGCTTTGTACTCCTGGCGCTCTGACGTCAGGGAGCATGGCTGAGCAGCTGACACCGGACCCAGACTTTGGGATTCTGGCCGACCGAGGACTGCCTGCCGGCAGGGGAGAACCCTACAGTCATGACTGCAACAGTGAAGACACTCGAACATCTACATTTATGGTAAGTGTACACAACTGTACTTTCCTTCAATTTGCCTTGCTATGTGAAATGTGTGTTCTAGTTATTTCCTTTTGTTTACTAGGAAAATCCGTCTGCGAACTGAAATTCCCATTTTCAGCAGAGGTCTGGGAAAGGCTTCCAAACAAGTACAAAAATACATTTTTGACAATTCAAAAGAACAGTCAAACATTATTTACAAAGTATTTCAAAGCAAACTGTCAACAAACATTATTTACAAAGCATATATCAGATTAAGGAAGTACATGTTTTCAGGATGTTCTGTATTAGTACTGTTTTGTGTGGTATCCCTAGTGGACAGTGTTAGGATTGCATATTTCATACTGTAGGTGTGGTTCAGTTGAATGGTATATTAGTTGCCAGGTGATATTTTAGGGCAGATTTGAATTGTTACAGGTTATTTAAAAGCATGACGTAGTTTGGAAGTTTGTTGCTTGCATTCCTTGGAGATTACAACAGAGGAAAGTGAGTCACCTTAATATTGGGTTTATTAGCAACAGTTTAAATTCAGATGATCTTAGTGTTCTATTTGGCACATGCTATTGGATGAGATTTGACAGTGAGAGTGTTTTAAGTGGATGGTGAAGTATTGTGTATGCTGTGAGTAGCTGAGAGAGGAGGGTGATGCGTTAAGTAATTTCAAGCTAGATGAGTGTATTGAGCGTAGTGTAGTAGTAGCGGTTTGGGAGGCTGTAGGTGAATTTGTTGATTTTGTTGTAGGTGCTTTATAGTTTGTGTTTTGGTGGAAGAGTTGAGATTTGTGATTATTGTTGTAACATACAGGAGTGTGCGACAGAGAAGTGAGGTTGCAGCTATTTTTACCAAGATCACTTAGGAATTGCTTTGCTCTGTAAAGAGGGTTTAGTTTGCAGTGTCTCTTTTTGGCTGTAGTGTCAATGTGCAGATCGTATTTTAACTTCTCAGTGATAATTCCTAGTAATTTTATGTTGGTGGCATTTTCAATTTTTGTGTTTGTGGAGATCATAGTCAATGCTGTTTTGATTTGTTTTTTGGGAAAGCATAGGATTACTTTGGTTTTGTTGGGTTTAAGAGCAATTGAGCTGTATTTAGCCACTTTCCTGTAGAGGTGAAAGGGTTCTTGTGTGGTGATTTCGAAGATGGGATAATTTGAGACTTAGCAAATTAAGTTGAGTCATCAGCATATTATATTTTAGTGACTAGTTTTAATTCCTTATCCACGTCATTAGTGAACATATTGAAAAGTAATATCCCACATGCGGAGCATTTATGGACTTGGGGTGATAGGAAATGTGGTGGATTGGGAGTCATTCCATTTTACAGACTGGGTGCGATTGTTCAGGTAGCTGGTGAAGCAGTTAGTCAAGCGAGTTGTGAGGCCCATAAGATTGTCTTTTTTAAAGGGGTAGTTGATGTCAGACCATGGCAAAGGCTTTTGACAAGTCCAGGAAAAGGCTGTAGACAAAATTCTTACTTTTTACTTTGATTAATGGTATGCAGGAAATGTAATTGGGTATTTTTTGTGCTGTGGTGGTCGAAAGACATGTTGAGTAGGAGAAAGTAACTGGTTATCAAGTAGAAAGGCCGAGTTGTTGTGTTCATTTTTCAAGTGTTTTGGAGAGGGGAGAGAGGATTGCTGTAGGGTGTTACCGATATATGGTAGCAAGTGGTATGAAGGGCTGTACTGAGATATTCAGATGGCAGATTGTCAGTAGAAACGGAGGAGGTATTTTGTTAGTTCATGAGTTGTGGCAAGCTGAGTTAATAGCTTAGAAACATAGGTTCATAGGTAGGTACTAGGCTATCGGCCCAAGGGCCTACGTAAGCTGTTTGATAAAGGTATTTCTTATATCCTCACTTTTTTATACTTCAGCAGTGTTCCTGTATCCAGTTAGATAATTTCTGCTGGGTTTTTGCCCACATAAAAACTGGGAATTGCTTTTTGCTACATAAACAACATTGCAGTAGTTGCAATTCACTAGGAAAAGTTTCAACCACTAAAAGATAAGGATATGAGAAATGCATTTTGCAATTATGTCATAATTTGTGAAGATTTCAAGAAGTTTTATTTTGCTTTGTTCTAGAAAAAACTGATAATTTTAGAGAGGGGTTAGTGAAACCAAACTTCTTTGCAGGGAAACACACCGGCAAGTATTGATGGACAGCGATACCACAGCAGGCTTAACTGACTGCATTTCCATAGCACCCAGCACGAGGAAACATTAAAATAAACTTGTATGGCATTGGCTAGCTTTGATCACATGAACAGGGAGTATTTAGTATTTAAATTCACTTCTGGGGATGCATTTTTATCAGATGAAGTTTGTCACAAGTGTACGAGTGAAAGTGCTAATCTATTAAAGGAGCAGTCTTGGTAGAGTACTGGTGATTTGTTTGTTTTGTTAAATTAGGTTATATATATTAATTACCCCATTATTGGAGATACTAATGTGTAATAGTGCTCAGCTCATCAGGATAGAATCTGTACAGAGGTTTGTGAAACACATTCATAGTGTGAAAGATTTACATTACTTTGCTAAGTCGGTACTCATTGCATTGTAGACATTACAGACAGAAGGATGTACTAGCCTGTAGAGCTTATGTGGGTGAGAAAGTGTGGGCTGTTATTTAGATGTGTTTGTTTCAGTTGCTCATAAATGTAATAAACTTTATCATTCCTTTCAGTAGATCTAATTTTAGATATCACTGTTTCACAAAACTGTTCCTAGAATTTGGAACACTCTGCCTGTTAAAATAAGAAATTCTCATACTTTCAGTTCTTCAGTGTCCACTGGGTCTTTGAGATGAAGTATAAGAGCCTTATTTTAAGGAGCCAGTGTACTGCTATGGCCTGTGTGCCTTAATATGCTAGTTACGATAACATACAAACTTAAGTTGGAATATTTACCCCCGGTATGCTGTTTGTCAAATCAAGTTGAAACTCTCCCTTACTTTGCCGAACATTTAGGTTCATAGGTACTAAGTTTTTGGCCCTAGGGCCTATATAAGCCTAGCCAAAAAGGTACCCTGGCTTTCACCACCCAAAAAAATTATTTTTCTGTGCCCCTGTCGAGCAGAACTCCAGAGGTGATCCCTTGGTGAATTTCTTATTTCCCATCCAGTCACCAAGATTTTTCTTGAAGAGTGCTAATGAGGAGCTTTGTTTGATATAGATAGGGTAGTTTGTTCCAGAGTATGGGAAGTGTCTGGGACGTGTCTGGGACAGGCATCTATCCCTCCAGCATGTTCTGTTTATTGTGGTGACAAGGTTTAGGTCCATAGAGAGTGTAGCTCGGAGGGTTTGGGATTTCTTTAAGTGGAGCATGCTCAACAGCTCTGGGTTTGACATGGCTTTGTATGTTAGGCAGAGATCGTCTCTGAGTAGGCGATATGCGACGGAGTAAAGCTGGAGTTTTTTGAGACAGTATGCATAGGGCATCTGTTTGAGGCCGGTAATCCTCTTTGTGAGGTATTTCTGCGGCCTTTCCAGTTGTAGATGTCTTGAGGTACATACCAAAAGGGGCGTTGTACTCTATAGTGGGTCTGAGTGACGAGTAGAGGGGAACAATGTCCTCTTTTTTTTCCTGGATGAGAAACCTTTTGTGATGAGGTGTGCCACGTAGAAGGATTTCTTTGACTACTGTGGCAATGTAATTATCAAAGGAGAGACTACTGTCCACCTGTGTCCCAAGGTCTCTTATCCCACTTTCGGTGTTGTAGCTCATGGATGCAGAGTTTTTACCAAAGGGGATGACAGTGCACTTTTTGGCATTGAGCTTGAGACCATGGCTTTGACACCAGGCATCTGTCTCAGTGAGGCCCTTTTTAGGATGTCCACATCGTTAGGAGTTTCGATTATGGCTCCTAGTTTGCAGTTATCTGTGAACTTCGTTAGCCAAAGACCTTCTGTTAGCCTGTACTTCAGAAAAGTAGATACCAAACAGGAGAGGACCCAGGACTGAACCCTGTGGTACTCTACTTGTCTCTGGATTGAAGTTGGATTTGGAGTCTGCTACTTCCACAGTGTGGGTCCTGTCAGTTAACCAGTTGGCAACGCATCGTGTGACATAGGGAATTATACCTAGTTTAGTGAGTCTATCTATAATTCCAGAGTGGGGGGATGGTGTCAGAAGCCTTGGCGAGATCTAGATCGGCTGTGTGAACCACCTTGCCCTCATCTATGGCTTTGGTGACTGCTTCAAAAAAGTCTTTCAGGTTTAGGAGACATGATCTGCCTTTTACAAACTCGATTGGGTGGGGTCCAGAGTTTGGAGATTACCAATGCAGACCAGGCTCATTAGGCTAGTGGGGCAGTAGTTCCCGGGGTCCGTGGTGGCTCCCCCATTGTGGAATGGGATAACCATCGCTGTGCGCCATTCAGTGGGCAGAAAGCTTGAGGTGAGGCTATGATTGAACATGGTGCTTAGGTGGGGTACCAGTTCATTCTGTAGTTTGTGTAGAATGCAGCCTGGGATATTGTCCGGTCCCATGGATTGTATGTTCTTGGCTTTGGAGAGTGTGGTTTTTACCTGTGCAGCCGTGATTACAGGAACTTTGCATTCTTCCGGTATAGAGATGGGCCCTTTTTTTTACGGTGGTTTCCTTAATGTGGGGTTGGGGCAGGATGTGGATGTCTAGGGTGATTAGCTTGTAGTCTGATCTGACCAACGAGGAATTGACCTCTGGTGTGGAACACCGGTCGCTTATGTTGGTAATGACCAGGTCTAGGATATTGCTGCCCCTGGTGGGGTGTGGATAAGTTGACCACAATGCCACCAGGGGCAGCAATATCCCAGATTCATCAGGTAGACAGGAGAAAACACCGAGAGCCGACTGTTAGACATGCCTGGATAGGTGCTTATTAAGTACTAAAAACTGTTTTCCTCTAGACAAGTGAGGAAAGTTGAGTGTTGTAGTACTTTGTAGCTTATTTAGTGCTTACAACGAGTTCTGAACAACTGCTGAGTTCAAAGAAACAGATTTGAGTGCTAAAACTAAAATTTCCCTTAAAACTAGCCAGTTTTTTTTTTTTAGAGAAGACTTTATGGCGTCGGAAGTAGTTTAACCCTAGCTAAGCGGCAATGCATAAAGTATATATTTTTTATATAACCGTAGCAAATGAGCAAACTGATTTAAACAAATTAACCAATAAAAAGCTAAAAACTGAGCCCCGTTCCAGCAGTCTTCAATCAGACAAGTTCTAACTACACATTCCTGCCAATAGGGTGCAGGGGAACCTTCTCCAAAAAAATGGTCTGGATTAGTGCTCAAGTTATACAACCAATGCTAGATTCAGCAGGTCTGAATTTGGTCTATGCTGCAGCAAACAAGGCGTACCAATTTCAGAAAGAAACAGTTCAAATAGGCAGGCACAATAAGCCTTTAACCAGAAACTCCCAGCTCAGAAGAGCAGAGTCTACCCTCTCCTCCCACAAGAGTGCAAACCACCCCTTCTTAATGTGGAATAACTGGCCCGAAGCCCAAGATTTTTAACCAGAACTAATACACTTTTAGAATAACAGACACTGAGCCTTCAAAGATACCTGTCCTGCCACAACAGTACAGACCACAAACCTTCTTAATGTAAAACAACAGGTCTGGAGCCCAAGTGCTTAAACCAAAAGGCTTAGAATAACAGTTGCAATTTAATCAGGCTACTGCCAAGCAGTAATAAATGGAGAAGAATAAGTACAATTGAGTACTTTTAAGAAGATGCAAAATCAAAATAAAGTGCATTATATATATATATATATATATATATATATATATATAAAGTGTAAGGAGGGAGAAAGGAGGAGAAGAAAAATTCAAGGTTAAGAACTTAAGTGGGTTGGCCTGCTCAGATGTTCTGTCTGTATTAAGTAGAGTGAGCACCAGACTGGGAGGGGGGGGAGGGGTGTCCCAGATCAAATTTACGGTAGGGGGGGCAACTACAAAGCCACCAACTATAACACCACAAGAATAGGGTGGGGGGAGGGGAAAACAGTTTCAGGACAGATGAAAAACAGAAAACCAATGCCAAAAAATATGTAAAACAATTCAGCCAGGCAAAATTAAGACAATGCAGAACTCTGAAAGGTTAAAATGCCAAGAAATATACTCATCGATCAGCGGTATATTTCCAGATTGTTTGAGAATCACACACCAGCCAGACACCAGGGGTTTCCAACAGTGTATGCAGGAATTTACAAACAAACTCTGTAACATTACCTCATATTTTTCTCCATACTTCATAAACTGTGTAGATGTTCTTTGTGTTTCACTGTTGTAGTCATTACATTTGGGGTAATCTGCTGGCAGGTTGCCCTCAGTCGACCTGATTAACAAAGTCTTGGGTCCTGCGTTGGTTGCTTTCCCTTCTTCCATGACGTCAGGTCGTCAGGGTTATAAAACATGCAGCCGACACCATTACATCAGTCTTTCTTGCCGTGTGGTTCCCGTAGCAGAAGCAGTTCGCAAGTGCCGGTCGGCCGACTCCTGAAATTTTTGTTTTCCAGAACCGAAGTCTTCAACTAAAAGCTAAGTACCCCATTGGGGAAACTTTTTCTTGCTCCTTCCGATGTCAGTAAAAGTTAATAATTGTATTACTTGTGGGAAGCAAATACTTAATAAGGATTTTCATTTGTACTGTATTCCTTGCTTAGGCCCTGACCACGACATACCTTGCTGTCGGTTTTGTGCTTTATTTAATCAGTGCACTATCAGTCGTACATACATTTTTGCTTCTAAATATTTCGGTTCTCTGTTTAATTATCCAGAAATGACGTCAGTTAGCCATCCGACTACCGGAATACCGAAAAAACGCAAAGATAAAGAAAGGCAGTTGAGGTCCAAAACTGCTGACGACTCTTCTAAGCCAGTCGCCGGTACTCGGTGAGGCGCTTTTGCAGCCCCTGATACCCGCTACTTCTGATTCGCAGGCCTCTAGTGAGACCCATTTGGAGTCCGGTATGCAGCGAGATGCTTCACCTATGGAACCCGCGGATGTTTCTACCTTGGATGGGTCGAGCCGCTGTGCAGGCACCAGCTTCTGAGGGTGTATTCAGGCCTACAGATTTGTATATTAAACCGACACCACCTTCAATATTAAGGTCAAAATGTCGATCTATGTCTAAAAAATCGACACCAAGGCCACATGTTCAGGCCCCTATGCCTAAAAAGCAAACTATCAAAATGGCTGAAGATTTAATTACTCTAATCAGGTGTAGTCAACCCCCCCCCCCCCCAAGAGGCCTAGGGCTGAACTTGACTGTGAATCTTCTGAACAGGACTCTGTTTCTTCTGACTCTTCAAATGAACAGGATTTGACCATACCTACTTATGAGGACCCTGATGTAGAGGATTCCATTCCTTCTGCTTCTCCCCCTGAGGATTTTTCTTTTGGGGAAACTTTACATACCTTAAGGGAGCATTTCCACTGGGAATGTCAGGACTTTTCTGAATCCAAAAAGAGGCTTAGGGATTTCCTCCTTCCTCAGCGTAGGCCTTTGGCTATATCTCCTGTACTAGACATTATTGATGTGTTTTCAGAATGCAGTATGGCCCCTGATTCCCTGCCTCCAGCCACTTGTAAGCCAGACAGATACTACAGGGTTCCTGACTCCCCACAAATTTCTTTTCAAGAATCCTGTTGCAGACCCTGAAACAATTTCTCAGGGGCCCAAGGGCATTAAGGCTTCTACTGCTAAAAATCCTACCCCTTCTGATAGAGATTCCAGGGCGCTGGATAGATGGGGTAAAAAGGTTTATACTTCTGCAACCTTGGCAATCAGGGCTTTAAATTGTCAATTCCATATGCTAAAATATTAACAGCATATCATGGCATTGCTTAAACAGAAAATTGTTAGTTTCTGACTGTGTGGAAAATAAGGATTTACATGATTTATTGCATTCAGCTGAACCAGTTGGAAAACATACTTTGTAATGTGGTTTTGATTTTTTGGAGGCCTCTTGCAGGGCTGCTGTTACTGGATGTTCTTCGTTTTCCATTGCTGCAGTCCTTACTATTGGGTATAGTCCGCGTCCAGTCGGCCCGAATACCAGAGTATAAGGCTGACGTCGGTCAGGGCGCATTAGACTGACGTCAGTACGTCAGGGTACTAATGCGCATGACCGACGTCATATCCTCAGTCTTTTTTGCCGCATGGTCCGATGCAGAAGCAGTTTTGCGAGTGCAGGTTGGCGTTCTGAAATATTTCAAACCGAGTTTCAGACCGAAACAGAGTTGGCTAAGTACCCTGTTGGGAACATTTTGGTTTTTCTTGCCTCAGTATTTTACCGGATGTCAGAAAAAGTGAATAACTGTATTTCTTGTGGGAAACAGATACCTCATAGGGATTACCATACCTTGTGTATACCTTGTTTAGGGCCTGAGCACGACGTTGTTGGTTGCCGCTCTTGTGCTAGGTTTAACAAACGCACTATTAAGAGGAGGTTAGACTGTGCCAGGTTAGTGTTTGGGAAGCGTTGCAATTATAAAATGCCGCCGGATGCTCCGACGCCCGCTTCGCCCAAGAAGCGCAAGGACAAAACAGTGAAGCCTAGGGTTGATGAACCGGCAGTCCCGGACGCCGGTTCTTTAGAAGGCTCAGTGGAGCCAGAGGTTTTGCCAGGAGTTTCCATGGAGTCTCAGGCAGAAACTTTACTGTTACAGGATGTGCCTTCTCAGGAGGTAGGCCAGGCTGAGGGGCTTCTCAGGTAACTGTTCTTCCCTCTCTTCCCAAGGTAGTTAGAGCCTCTCCTTCTGTTGCCAAAACTTCTTTGAGAGGTAGGCCTAGTTCAGCTTCAGTGGGGCTTCTCCTAGCATTTCGGGTTCTGTACCTAAGAAACATATGCTTAAAATGGCAGAAGATTTGATTACTATGATTAGAGGTTCTATGCCCCGCCTGATAAGAGGCCTAGGGTGGAACCGAGTTTGATAGTTTTGAACAGTGTTCAGAGGCTTCAGAGTCTTCATGGAAGACTTGCAGGAGTATCCTACTTATTCTGATTCTGATGTGGATGATTCCACTCCTACAGCTTCTCCTCCTGAGGATTTCTCATTTTCAGAGACTCTGCATTCCATGAGGGAGCACTTTAAATGGGAAGGCCAGGATTACTCTGATTCCAGGAAAAGGCTTAGGGAATTCTTGTTTTACCCCAGCATAGGCCCTTAGCTATTCCTCCTGTGTTGAATGTGGTGGAAGATGTTTTTGCAGAGGCTTCCCTGAACCCTGACTCTTTGCCTCCTGCTCCTGTTAAGCCTGATAGGTATTATAGGGTGCCCAAGCTCATAAGTATTTGTTTAAGAGTCCTAGGGCGGACCCAGAAACTATTTCTCAAGGGCCTAAAGGTGTTAAGGCTTCTGTGGTTAAAAATCCTGTTCCCACTGATAAAGAGGCAAGGGCTTTGGATAGGTGGGGAAAGAAAGTGTATACTTCTTCCACTCTAGCCATGAGAGCGTTGAATTGTCAGTTTCACATGCTAAAATATCAGAATTATCTCCTTTCACAATTAAAATCTAAGGTGGATGCTTTGGCGGAAGGTATTGAGTGTAAAGAGTTGCTGGATTTGGTTCATGTGTCTGAACAAGTGGGTAAGCATTCTTTGCAATGTGGTTTTGATGCTGTACAGGCCTCCTCGAGGGTGGCTGCTACTAGTTCTGTTCTTCGCAGGCATGCCTGGTTGAAGGATCAGAATTTAGCTGAGCATGTTAAGACAAGGATTTTGGATGCTCCTTTACAGTCTGATGTGTTGTTTGGATCGCCTGTGGAAGCAGTTTTAAAGAAAATGGAGGACAAAGCTAAGTCTATGCAAACTGTTAAAGATTTTTGCAGGTGCAGCCACCAAGTTTAGTAGAAATTGGCCTGCTAAGGGGTGGACATATCCTGCTTATGATTCCCAGTCTAGGGGTAGGTCTAGACGTGGTAGGGGCAGGGCTCAAGGTTCTTTTAGGCCTAGAACAGGAGTTCACCTGCTCAGACTTCTGGTGAGGGCAGGGGTCAGTCCTTTCGTAAACAGACCCAATGACCTGTCTTTTCAGCTGCCAGTAGATTCTCGTCTGGCAGCTCCTTTGGGAGGAAGACTGTCTCTTTTCAAAGAAAATTGGGATTTAATTACTCAAGACAAATGGGTGTTGGATATCATTCACCACGGTTACAGATTTTATTTCCATACAATGCCCCTTTCAAAGGCATGCCAGACGTTCCTCCTCCACAAAGAAAGGAGGCTCACAAGCAAGTTTCTCAGTTACTCCAGATGGGGCCATTCAGCCAGTCCCTGTATCAGAAAGGGGCCTAGGATTTTATTCTCGCCTGTTCCTAGTACCAAAGAAGGGGAACACGTGGAGACCAATTTTGGATTTATCTCTCCTCAACACTTTTCTGGACATTCCCAAGTTCAAGATGTTGACGTTACAACAGCTTTTACCTCTGCTGGGCAAAGATCACTGGATGGTAACTTTAGATCTCAAGGAAGCTTACCTTCATGTGCCTATAAGGCTAAGTTGCAGGAAGTATCTGCGGTTTCGAGCTGGAAATTCTCATTATCAGTTCTCTGCATTGCCCTTTGGCTTATCTACTGCGCCCAGAGTATTCACAAAGGTTCTGGCTCCAGTGATAGCTTACTTCAGGCTTCAAGGAATTCAAATCTATCCTTACTTGGACGACTGCCTGATTCTGGCTCAAGAAAAGGAAGACCTTCTACAGCATCTGGAATATGTTATAGCAGTGCTAAGATGCCTAGGGTATTCTGTGAACGAAATAAAGTCCAGTCTAGTACCCTCTCAAGACATGTGCTTTCTGGGTGTGAGACTGAATACAGCAGCCCAGATGGCCTTTTAACCCCGGACAAACAAAAGAGTCTGTCACTTTACTTCCATCAACTATCTCATCAGTCCGTGCTGACTGCAAGGACAGTCCTTCAAGCATTAGGGTTCATGGCATCTTGTATTCTGGTGCTTCCCAATGCCAAACTGCATATGAGGAAGCTACAATGGTATCTCAAAATGTATGGACACAGCACTGCCAGGATTTGGACACTGTCATTCAAATAATACCTTGCCTTCAAAAGAATTCTTGTGGTGGGCTCAGGAATGTCACCTAAACAAGGGACTCTCTGTGACCCGGCCAGAGGCAAGTCAGATTTTAACGACAGATGCCTCGGACATTGCTTGGGGAGCTCATCTAAATGGAAAGTGGATACAAGACAAGTGGCCTGCCAGACTACAGCATCTACATATCAACATGAAGGAGATGTTAGCAGTCCAGTTTGCATTAATGGCTTTCAAGGAGTTACTTCTTCCAGGGCAGGTGTTGATTCTAACAGACAACACAACTGTCATGTGGTACATCAACAAGCAAGGGGAACACATTCTTATCCTCTATGCAGGCAAGCAATGATTTTATGGGAGACTGCTAAGCTTGCAACTAACTCTTCAGGCAAGGTTTCTGCCAGGAGCACAGAACTCCTTAGCAGATGTGTTAAGCAGACAAATCATGGATCCCCACGAGTGGAAACTGGATCTTCATGTATTTCAGAAATTGACAGTGTCATGGGGAACTCCAGACATAGATCTGTTCGCTTCTCCACTAAACCACCAGCTGCCAAAGTATTGCACAAAGGGGTTTCATCACACAGCTTGGAAAGTGGATGCTCTGTCTTTCAGTTGGAAAAACCTTCATGTGTATGCCTTTCCACCTCTGCCTCTTCTTCCAAAGGTACTATTAAAGGTCAGACAAGACAGGCCAAGGATGATTTTGATAGCTCCAGATTGGCCTCGCAACATTGGTACCCACTACTACAGAGTCTGGTAAAGAAGCCTCCATGGCCTTTACCTCTGATTCCTCATCTGTTATCTCAGAAGGACGGTCATCTGCTCAATGTCAAGCTTCACTCTCTTCATCTAACAGCCTGGCATATTCTGTGTTGAAACACAGCAGGTCTCAACTTCCTCAACAAGTTTTAAATGTGATTATGGAAGCTAGAAGACCTAGTACAAGGAGAGTGTACAGAAAAATGGAAGAGATTTTTATTTTGGAGTACAGCAAAGAATTTGGAGATTTCTGAGCCTAATTTGAGTGTGGCTCTTCAATATCTTACTGAGTTATTGGACAAAGGTTTGTCCTTTTCTTCCATTAAGATTCATGCTGCAGCAATTTCAGCTCACTATGATTGTGACCCACCTTTGTTTTCATCCTTTGTTCAAGCAGTTTCTTAGAGGGCAAAGAATATAAGACCCCCATGAGAGCTCCTACTCCTGCTTGGGATCTCAATTTTGTGTTGGAAAAACTTACTCTACAACCTTTTGAGCCTGCAGCTACTGCTGAATTGAAATACTTGTCATGGAAGACTGCTTTTCTGTTGGCTATTACTTCTGCAAGAAGGGTGTCTGAGTTGCAGGCCCTTATGGCAGTAGAGCCCTTTTTGATTTTCCATAAGGATAGGGTATCATTACGTACTAATCCTTCCTTTATGCCTAAGGTGGTTTCTAGTGTGGCTTTAAACCAAACTATTCATTTGCCTACGTTTTATGCAGACCCTCAAAATAAAGGGGAAAAGATTTTGCACACTTTAGATGTACACAGGCAATTGCGTTATTATTTAAGCAGGACTAAGGATTTTAGGCAGTCTCAGCAGTTGTTTGTTTCTTTTGCTTTGAGCTCACAGGGCAAGCCTGTGTCAAAACAAACTATTTCTAGGTGGATTGGCTTTTGCATTGCATTTTGTTATTCCCATCATGGCAAGGAGATTCCAGCTGGGATTAGGCCTCATTCCACTAGGGCTACTGCCACTTCAACAGCATTTCTAAGGGGGTGGCAACTAAGGATATTTTGGAAGCAGCTACTTGGAGTTCAGTGCATACTTTCTCTAAGCATTATCACCTTCCTATCTACTCTAAGTCTAGGGCTGGTTTTGCCACAGCTGTTTTGCAAGGCATGTTGTCAGCTCCTACTTCTTTATGATTTGCCAGCCTCCCTTACCTCTGCTTTGGGATTCTACCCAATAGTAAGGACTGCAGCAATGGAAACGAAGAACATAGTACAGTTTTGTACCTACCATAAATGTAGATGTTCGAGGATTCCATTGCTGCAGTCCAATTTCCCTCCCTCCTTCCCTCTGTGTTTAGGGGTGGTTGTGTAGGTGAGTTTACATGCTTATATTTTTGTATATATTCTTGTATATATTGTACATGTTTTTGGTGCAGGTATTTTGGGCCTTGTCTTTTTAGGGTCTTCTGACATCTGGGGCAAGAAAAGACTGAGGATATGACGTCGGTCATGCGCATTAGTACCCTGACGTACTGACGTCAGTCTAATGCGCCCTGACCGACGTCAGCCTTATACTCTGGTATTCGGGCCGACTGGACGCGGACTATACCCAATAGTAAGGACTGCAGCAATGGAATCCTCGAACATCTACATTTATGGTAGGTACAAAACTGTACTTTATGTGCTTAGAAGGCATGCTTGGCTTGAGGAGCAATCTCTGCCTGATCATGTTAAAGCAAAATAGTTGGATGCTCCTTTGCAGCAGGACCGTCTGTTTGGCAATAAGGCTGAAGAAGTTCTAAAACAGATGGAAGGTAAAACTAAATTTATGCAAACTGTGAAAGATTTCTTAGAAGTACAACCTCCAAGATTTAGTAGGCATTGGCCTACTAAGAACTGGTCCTGTCCAGTTCCTTCCAGAGCCACTCAAGCCAAACCCAGACATCCCAAAAGCACCAGGTTTCAGTCCCAAGGGACTTTCAGAACTAAGCAATGGGGTGCCTCCGCTTCCAAATCTGAAAATAGCAAGACACCTCCGTATGGTAAACAGTCTCAATGACTTCCCTTTAAAATTACCAAGCACTTAGCTCTTAGGCCATCCCTTTTGGGGGAAAACTGGCTCTTCATGCAAAAAAATGGCAACTTATAACCGAGGACAAATGGGTTTTAAATATGGCGTCCCAGGGATACAGATTCCAAATGGATGGCCAGACCTGCCCCCAAATCAGTGGGCAGAGGCTCAGAAACAAGTGCTTTCCCTCCTAAACATGGGAGCAATTCAACTAGTAACAGAAGAGGAAAAGGGACAAGGTTTCTATTCCAGACCTTTCCTGGTACCCAGAAAAGACGAATCATGGCGTCCAATTTTGGACCTGTCTACTCTGAACACATTTCTGGACATTCCAAAATTCAAGATGCTGACTCTTCAGTTACTTCCTATGCTAGGCAAAGATGCTGGTTGGCAACTTTAGATTTAAAAGAGGCTTACCTGCATATCCCAGTCGGGGAATCTTGCAGAAGATACCTCCAATTCAAAGCAGGCTACTTGCATTATTAGTTCTCTGCACTGCCCCTTTGGCTTATCTATTGCGCCCAGGGTATTTACAAAGTGCCTGGCTCCAGTAATTGCATTTTGCAGGCAAAGAAATATTCAGATATATCCATACCTGGACGATTGTCTAATTCAGGCAGAAAACAAGGCCATTCTTCTAAAACATCTGGCGTTTGTAAAAAAGGTTTCAACTTGTCTAGGGTACACCATAAATGAAAATAAATCACAACTGGTACCCTCTCAAAAAATTAAATTCCTGGGTGCAAGCTTGAATACAACTGCCCAGATGACTTTCCTTGCACCAGAAAAACAACTTCATTTGGTGACTTACTTCAAACAGGTGGCCACAAAAACCCTGCTATCTGCAAGACAAATACTGCAAGACTTGGGGTTCATGGCCTCCTGCATTCTTCTAATTCCATATTCAAGGCTGCATATGAGGAAACTTCAGTGGTACTTAAAAAGTTTATGGAGTCAACATTGTCACAGTCTGGAAACAATGATTCCTATCATTCCTTGCTTGCAACTAGAGTTCCTATGGTGGGCAGAGGCCTGCCACCAAAACAAGGGACTGCCATTCACACCACCCCAATCCTAACTACAGATGTATCAGACTATGCATGGGGGGCTCATCTGGCAGGGAAGTGCATTCAGGGCAAATGGAGTCCAAGTCAAATGCACTTTCATATCAATCAAAAAGAAATGCTAGCTGTACAGAATGCACTGACAGCCTTCAAGGACTACCTTTATCCAAGACAAGTAATGGTAAAGACGTTCAACACCACAGTTATGTGATACATAAACAAGCAGGGGGGGTACACATGCCAACCCCCTCTGCAGACTAGCCATGGCATTGTGGAACACGGCCTTGAGCTATCAAGTACAACTACAAGCTCAATTCCTGCCAGAATAGCGGAATATTTTGGCAGATGAACTAAGCGTAAATCTCATGGACCCACACGAATGGAAACTGGAATCACGGATTTTCAACATGTTGACACGCAAATGGGGGAGCCCAGACATAGATCTTTTTGCCTCACCCAAGAACTACCAGTTGGAAACATTTTGCACAAGAACTCCTCGCAAAAAAGCCTGGAAAGTGGATGTTCTGTCCTTCAGCTGGGAAAACCCATCAGTCTATGCCTTTCCCCCTCTGCCTCTGCTCTCCAAAGTTCTACTAAAAGTCAAACAGGACAAACCAAAAATTATTTTGATTGCTCCAGACTGGTCTCGTCAACACTGGTACCCACTCCTACGCAATCTGTCACAAATTTCTCCATGGCACCTGCCTCAGACACCTTCCTTACTGTCTCAGCAGAACAACCAAATTCTGTACCCTCAACTCCAAGCATTGAATCTTGCAGCTTGGCTAATAACTTAAATTCCCTCTTAGTATCCCTCAGCAAACCTGTGATGGATGTCATTTTGGAGGCGAGAAGATCTAGTACTAGAAAATCTTATGCTGACAAATGGAAAAGATTCTGTGCCTGGAATCAGTCTCAAGGGATAAGCAAAGCAGTGCCCAATTTACCTCAGATTTTGCATTACTTAACTGAGATGCTTCACAAGTGCCTGTCTTTTTCTTCCATAAAAATCCATGCCTCAGCCATTTCAGCTCATTACAACACAACCCCCCTTCTCTCATGCACTGCTTAAAGGAGTATCTCAGAGGGGGCAAAAACTTGAGGCCACCCAGGAGAGCTCCAACCCCTGCCTGGGACTTTAACTTTGTATTGGAAAAACTCACTCACTCCTTTCAAGCCAGCTGCTACTGCAGACTTAAAATTTCTTTCCTGGAAAACAGCCTTCCTTTTAGGAATCACTTTGGCTAGAAGTATTTCTGAACTACAGGCCCTTATGGCAGTGGAGCCTTTCATTATCTTTCATGCAGACAGTGTCACTCAGGACCAACCCATCCTTCATGCCCAAGGTGGTATCCAGTGTAGCTCTTAATCAGTCCATTCATTTGCCAACTTTCTTTCCCAATCCACGGAACAAGGGGGAGCAGATTCTGCGTTCATTGGATGTACACAGGCAACTTAGATTTTACTTGGACAGGACGAAATCTTGAAGAAAATCTGAGCAACTGCTGGTAGCATTTGCCGCAGGGGCATTGGGAAAGGCTATTTCAATGCAAACCATTTCCAAATGGATAAGCCATTGTATTCATTTCTGCTATAACCACCATGGAAAACCTATCCCCCAGGGGTTCAGATCCCATTCCACCAGGGCTGCATCTACTTCGACAGCCTTTCTCTGAGGTGTTCCTACCAGGGATATTCTAGAAGCTGCTGCCTGGAATTCAGTTCATACTTTCACCAAGCATTATCATTTACCAATTTTCTCTAAATCCAGAGCTGGCTTTGCCACTGCTGTTTTGCATTGCCTTATAGCTGGTCCTAATACTGTATAAATCCATCCTCCCAACCATAGCTTTGGGAATCTACCCAAATGTAATGACTGCAACAGTGAAAAACGAAGAACACAGTACAGTTGTGTACAATTACCATAAATGTAGATGTTCAAGTGTATTCACTGTTGCAGTCCTGGTTACCCTCCCTCCAGCCCCCATCTGGGGCAAGAAAAACTGATGATGTGGTGTCGGCTGCATGTTTTATACCCCTGACGTCATGGAAGAAGGGACAGCAACCGACGCAGGACCCAAGACTTTGTTAATCAGGCCGACTGAGGGCAACCTGCCAGCAGATTACCCCAAATGTAATGAGTGCAACAGGGAATACACTCGAACATCTACATTTATGGTAAGTGTACACAACTGTACATTATTATGCCAGTCACTACATGCCTGTATAAAAATGTTATTGCAGCAACTATCTGTGTAAGACCAATATTTAAAGATATTTAAAATCTTTCCCTGATTTTTGGCTTTTGTCCCTCATTTGTTTGTATCCCTTATTCTTACTGTCAATTTTTATTAATCAGTCAGATGAGGTGTATGCAACAACTAGTTGTAACTACTGGGTGGGGTGGCAGTGTTTGTGGATGAAAGTTAAGTTACCATATTGTTTACACAGTTAACCATGTGGCTTTGCTTTAATAATGTGTATTTGTGTGAAGTGAGTTGGGATATGTTTTCGCCATCTACAGTTTGTTAAATAAAATTGAATTTACGTAGCTTTCAAAAGTCCCTGGTTTTACCTTGTGTTTTGGGTTCTTTGTCATTATTTATTCAATGCGATCTAAAACAAATTGCTGGAAAACCACAAATGTTATAAACATTTAAGTTTCAGACTTATTATTCTGAAAATGCAGGCTAATGCAAACATTTCTACTGCAACTTTCTAACTATGTAACAACAATAATTAAAATGTTTCCCAGATTCTGGGCCTTTGGCTCTGATTGTTTTTTGACATTGTCTTGATTGTTGCTGTTGGAGTATAAGAGGTATTTTTGTGCACAGCAAAGTTGCTTTAATTGTGCTGGTAGGGTGTAGGAGTTGTCTGTGGATAAAGAGCAACTTCTTGTCATTCAGTCAGTTTCAGCTGTCTAGCTTTGCAGATCTAGTGTGCATTTATCTGAAATAACTTGGTATACTTGGGCCCCTATGTCTACAGACGTGAAATACATTCTGTCCATGAGTGTCACCAGTCCGTTCACTGAGGTGTACACAGTCAATAGTGGGGCTATGATTGCTGAGTATGGGGTATATGTCTGGATTAGAATGGCTTTTGGTTTTATCATAAATAAGTTAGTCATTAATTTAGAATTGCAGTAGTAGTAGTATGCATTTGGGCAAAGCAGATTGAAATACTTTACTGTGGCAATTGCTAGACAAATTGGCTATCTATAGTGTCTATTTTGCCATAGTAGAAAATGGCAAACGTAAGTGGCTGTAGTACATTGCAACCTTTGTTTTGTACAGGAGTATTTTTTAGTGAAGACTTCTTTCAATTGTAAGTCTACTGTAATCAAACGGATGTTTAACGATCTGTTAAAACTCTTTAACTAGGAGTGTTATCTTCATGCAACACTTGTCAGGGAACAAAATGTATGGGTGTGTATGCAATACATTAAGCTGGATACCAGGTTTAGTCTGACTGGGTGTAGCATTTTTACAGCAGTCAGTTGAGAAAACAATACAAAAGTAAATATTAGGCAAATATAATTAAAAGTACAACTTACTAACGTGTAATAAACTTTAAACAGTGCAGATTCCTGTGTCCTCTATCTTAAGCAGATATATGGACAATTTGACTAATGTTGGAGCAAAGAGTTCAAGCCTGTGTTGGTCAAGCATTGCTGTTTATGCAGCCAGTGTCTCTAAATGCACAAAAGGGGTTGCAAAGTTCTCTGCATGGCACCACATACGCAAAATGTGTGTGTTTTTAAGATGTTTGGCACCTCTAGCCTTTGTCAGAGTTCAGATAGTGTCATTTGCATAGTCTGAATTGTGTAGTGATGAAGCTGTCAACATGCATCTGGTGTCGTCTTTGTTTACTATTCTGATGTACTGGACTGTTGCACACAGTTTCTGAAGCAGTCTAAAACATGTTATTAGTTTTGCAAAATAGTTTGCTTGCAGCTGTCTAGATACCTCTCTCCAAGATGGTTTGTTTGAGGACTGGAAGTTTTGCATGCAGAAATGTATTATTGACTTCATGCAATGTCCAAAAAGTCTAAAACAGTATTGTGTGCAGGGATACTGCAGGTTGCATTTGGAAGAAACCCTGAATGTTTACCATATGTGAGTTTTGAGGTAGAAAACCAGGGAGTATTGCAGCCAAGATACAAAAGTTTAAGATGCTGTTAGCCAGTGAAATGTTTGCCGTCTCGTCTTTGGTTTGACTTCACAAGGGCACTGGATCTTGTAAGGCTGTTAATGCTTATGTTACTAAGTGAAAGAATTAAGCTACAGACTGTAAATTTGTTGAGGTACTTGACTTAAATTTGTTGAGGTGCTTTACTTGTAAATGCTATCAGCAATGATCAGACAAACTTTATATTATTAAAATTGAACTTTTAAGTATTGCAGCTTGTGTGCAGAGTAAGTGGAGTTGTCTTATCGTAAGTAAAAGATCCCTTTGAAGTGTTTGTGTAGTGTGGCTTTTGTGGTGAATAAGCTGAAGAGGAATAAACTGGTAATGTAGGAGAACTGAGACAGTGAAGGAAAAAAAATTAGTCAATACTTATGTACTTTTTCTTCCACCCCATCCCACCCTGGTATCCTACCCTTTGGACATTGCCTCAGTCAGAGCCCAATGGATGATGCCCAGCATGTTGCTTCTTTAGTAGCCAGAGCTGCTAATTGAACTTTGGTTGCCTGGACTGTACTCTGGACTTTACCCCTCTATGCTACGAGTGCAACTGCTTTAGATAAAACATGAAACATTGTAACAGTAATAGTAAGAGAGAGCCATGGTTGTGGCATAGTTAGTTCAGGCCTGGTCTACAACCTATTGTACTAGGTGGTGTAAGAGGAGATGCCTAGCCCACCCCTTTGGAGTCTGAGTGATCCCTGGTTTTGCAAAGTTCACTGCAAGGTCCACATACTGAGACATGCTTAAGGAACCATTTAAATTCTATGATGGCATGAGCCCCAACACCTTCAGTATGGCAGCAGCAGAAGGCTATTTTTCTTGTAGTAGCTTCAAGACTTCTTTGGTTATTGACAGATTTCTTTCTTTCTTGGGGGTAATTTTTCTGTCTGATTCAGAGTGGCATCCTATGAAGACTAAATTTTGAGAAGGCTCTAACTGGGACTTGGCAACATTAACTGATTGCCATAGACATGTTGATCTAGAGCAAGAAGTGGCTTTTCCTCAGTGGATGCTGCTAGGAGCCAGTCATCCATGTCATTCCAAAAGGCAGTGCTCAAAACTGATGACAACTGGCTCCTGCCTTGAAGCAGATGTATCTTCTCAATGACTTCCATTTTTATGTGAAAGTAGGCATCTTGAAGATCTAATGATCATTTCCATTCCCATGCCTGAAGACATGGCAGGATAGGACTGCATAGAAATCTTCCAGAAGGACTTCTTCACAAATTGTTAGCTTAAGGTGAAAATTAGTGCGAGGTCCTTTGTCTTTTTGGGCACCAACAAAAATCTGGACTAAATTCAGGATCTTTTTTAGGCCTGGATGTCTGTATTCTGAAGGAGCCTCTGGACCAGCTTCAAGGCTGCCCCCCCCCCCCCCCCCTTGGCATGATGGAACTGTATGATGGAGAGATGTTGGCCTTGTGCGCACTTCCAAAAAGGGAATAAAGTAACCTTAGTATGCAATTTTCCTTTGTACACTTGTCCGTCTTAATGGCCAGCTTTGTTGGGAAGTGTAAGGAAAAACAACTTCTGAGTGCCTCCACAGTGGGACAAGTCTAATAGCCCTTCAGGAGTCATAGGAGTGAAACCCCCAAAAGGATCCTCTAGAACCCTGGTGAGTGGGGCCACTCCTGCCTGTTGAGCTGAGGCTTGACTGGAAGTCTCCCCCTGCCCCAGAAACTCCTGTGCTGTTGTCTTTTTTGGGACTGTTGGGACTTACAAGGTCAAAGTTTCATAGCCCCTTTTTGATTCCACTAGAATATTCTCTGAGGGGCTGTGAACTTCCCCTCAAATCTCATTTGAAAGCGCTTTTCTTCCACAGGAAAAAATAGATCTTGATCTATTCTCGAGTTTTTCCATTTAGACTACAGTGTCGTCAAGGGCATTTGTCAGGATTCTGGGTCGCAGTGCTTTTATGATCATCCCTCTTACAAGACTCAATATGAGAAAAATCCAGTGGCATCTGAAATCTGTATGGTCCCAAGATTGTCATCCCCTGACATCCCAAATTCCAGTTTTGGGGTTTGTGAAAATTAAGATTTTTTTGTTAATGGATACAACAAATTTGTCATGCAGGCCCTCCCCCAAAAAAAAAACAGGCTCCAACGCAGTCAGTCACAACAGCTTTCACGGACTTTGCTTGGGAAGTAGTGTCTGTGGGGATAAAAGTGCAAAGAAACCAGACCAAGAAGACAGACCAAAACACACAAACATAACAGATGTTGGCACTTAAAAATGCTCGTAACTCTCATTCATCTATGGTCCTTGGGACTTCTAAAAGTGTTTACAGACAACATCCCAGTTATGTAGTACATAAACAAGCAAAGGGAAGCCAGATCTTACCCTTTGTGCAGACTAGCCATGTTAGCATTGGATATAGCTTTGCAGCGCAGGCTCACTCTGCAGGGGTCTTGCATGTTGACTGAGCAAAATTGTGTGCCAGACAAGCTGAGCAGGACCAATACAGACCCTCAGGAATGGAAATTGAATCAGGGTGTCTTCCTAGAATTGATCCAGCAGTGTGGAACACCTCAAATAGACCTCTTTGCCTCTGCTCACAGTAATCAGTTGCCAAAATCCTGTTCCAGGATTGCATGCAAGAAGGACTTGAAGGGGGATGCTTTTTCTTTTCCTTGGACAGGAATTTCCCTCTGTGATTTTCAACCCTTTTTCAGTAATATCCAGGGTCATTGTAAAGTTTCAGAAGGGCTCTTTATAGGTCATTGTGGTGACTCGCTTCTGGCCCTGGCAGCAGTGGGTTTCCCTACTTTTAGAAATGGCTAAGGGCCACTACCATACAAGTTTCTTCACAGACTGTACCTACTCCCACTGGACAAAGCATGTTTGCATCCCAACCTCAAACAGCTGCAGCTGTCTGCTTAGATAATAGAATCTTTTATCTTTTAGGCATGTGCACATTTTTTTTCTGAGGCTATGCAACAGGTATTGGAGGCAAGAAAACCTACTACTGGGAAATCATATATTAATAAATGGTAAAGGTTTCCTAATTGGTGCTAAAAAAAGGACCAGCTCCCATTCAGGGATGATATTTTTCTGTTCTACGTTATTTGTATGGGCTACTATCATCTGGTCTGTCTTGCTCCTCCATAAAGAGCCATTTGTCAAACATTTCAGTACGTCTGCCCATGAATCCCCCTTTTTCTTTGCAATCGCATATGAAAATATTTTGAAAAGTGTTGCTTCATAGTGGGCATCTTAGACCTCAAGAAGGAGATTTTTCTAAATTTTCCATTTGAAGCAGCTTGTCAGGTTAATTTGGGGTGGTTAACATTGAAAAGAGTAGTAATTGTTCTGACATCCACAAGAAGAGAGTCTGAATCAACCTTATCTCGTTTTCATCTGACATGGCTTCCTGAAGAACTAATTCTTGTTATGCCTAGAGTGGTATCTGAGCTTACATTGACCCAAGCTATCAGTTTCCCTGTCTTCTTTTCAAAACTTCAAAATGTGGGAGAAAAGGGATACTCCATATCTTGGGGTGTACACAGACAATTCATCTACTAACTTAAAAGAATAATCTTTCAGAAACTCAGTTCATTTCTGTAAAGATAAGAAAAAAATTGTCAAAACACACCATTTCCAAATAGTTGTTTTGTGCTATTACATTTTTGTTATTCCCACCCCTTTACAAGAGGTTTCCAAGCAAGGTCAAGTTCTGTTTTCTAGGCCCTTGGCTTCATCTGTGGATTTTTTTGAAAAGGTTGGATTCTTAGTATTCTAGAAGCAGCAACTTTGTCCTGTATGCACACTTTTACAAATTATAAACAAGAGTCTTTATCCAGGTCTAGGACAGACTGCTAGAACCATTCTTCAGGGGGCTACTAGTGTGCCGTCCTCCCTCCTCCCAGTCAGTGTAAGCTGTGGTTATCTCCCCATACAACTAAGGCTACTGTAACAGTGATCATTAACGATGAGCATAGTGGAATTCCGGAAGTAAATTTACCATAATGGTAGATGTTCAAATGATCACTGATGCAGTAGACACTTCCTCCCTCCATCCCTTTGACTTTTTATGCCAGGGTGTGGACATGTATTTTTCTTTTCCCAGCAATGTCCTCTCAGGGCTTAGGCTGTCCTTCTGAGTTGGCATGAAAGCTCTGAAGGGATTGGTATGCAAACCTGACTTAACCACCTCACTTCGAACTGTGAACAAATGTAAATGAACTACAATATAACTTTTTTAGATGGTTTTAATGGAAGTTCATAAGTATTATTTTTCCTTGTTGGATTATTTATTTTTTTTTTGGAGTTTATAAAATAGGAAGAGGTCATGTGATCAATTTACTTTTCTATTTAAGTCATTAATTGTTGAAACTTATTTGTTCTGATGAAGACTAAGTTGAAAGTGCTCAACCTGTAAAATGTTCCTCATCTAGTTGTCATTGTGGGTTTATTTTAAGTTTTTCTTTGTATTCTACCTGATTTTGAACCCTTTTACCAAACTTTTTGGATTGACTGTGTACATGGAAACTGCCCTCAAACTTTGGAAGCTGGCTTGCTGCAGTTGTGTTCTGATCCTGTGTCACTTAGGCTACTGCAGCAGTGATCATTGGAACACTTACTGCTATAAGTTTAATTACACAACTGTATCACCCCACTCCACAGAATGAGGAAGGTTTGTCTTAGGACTTCCCCACCTGAAAAGTTTTTATAATTTTATTAGCGGCAAAAAGTAATAAAGTAACACAAAGATTATATGGTTCACTGCAGGTGGGTTTTGCTTGTGCTGTAGCAGATGTTCTTCGTGTTTCACTGTTGCAGTCATCACATTTGGGTTATCCCTGCCAGGGTAGCCCTTGGCTGGCCCTAATACCAGAGACTTAATATTTCTGCGTTGGTTGCTGTTGGTTGAGGACTGAAATTAGGTCGTCAGTGGTATAAAGGAAGTCAGCCGATGCCATTACATCAGTCTCTTGCTGTGGAGCCCAAAGCAAAAGCAGTTCGCACGAGTGCCGGTCGGCCGCTACCTGAGTTTTAGTTTCCGAATTGAAGTTGAAATCACCGAAAGTTAAGTACCCCATGGAGGATCCTTTTTTCTGGCACTAACCGATGTCAGAAAAAGTTAATTGTCTCTCCTGTGGAAAGCAAATACCGCACCGGGACTTGCACTCTTACTGCGTCACTTGTCTAGGCCCAGATCACAACATCCCTCGTTGCTTCTGTGCTCCATTTAACGCCAGAACTATTCATCATCGGGCCCTTATTGTAGCCCCAGAAAACCAGACGGGTACTACAGAGTCCCTGATTTAGACAAATATCTCTAAAAATCCAACAGTTGATGCTGAAGTCATTTCTCAAGAGCCAAAAGGGATTAAAGCAACCTCAGCTAAGAATCCCACCCCCTCAGACAGGGATTCCTGAGCACTGGACAGATGGGGTAAAAAAAAGTATACATTTCAGCTGCTCTTGCTGTCAGGGCACTAAATTGTCAGTTCCATATGCTTAAGTATCAGCAACATACCTTGGAACTCCTTAAAGAAAAAAATGTCCTTTTCCTGCATGGGCAGATCTAAGATTTACAAGACTTGAGGCATTCTGCAAGTCAAGTAACTAAACGCATTTTGCACTGCGGTTTTGATGCCTTAGAAGCTTCTTGCAGAGCAGCAGTAACTGGATTTGTCATTAGAAGACATGCATGGCTTAAGGAACAACCCCTGCCAGGCCATGTCAAATCACAATTGTTGGATGCACCCTTGCACAAAGATAACTTATTTGGCACTAATGCAGAAGAGGTCTTAAAAAAAAAGATGGAAGAAAAAGCAAAAGCAGACAGTTAAAGATTTCTCACAGGTCCAGCCCCCTAGGGGTTCAGCAGGCATTCTCCTTCCAAACACTGGTCCTTTCCTGCTCCAAGTAAACAGGGCCAGCCTAGGCCCCCCCCTGACAGCAGCCCCAGGAATTGCAGAGACTTCAAAACCAGGGAGTTCTAAGCCACCCCCTTATAGTAAGTACTCACAATGACTCCCCTCCTCCCAACTTCGCCTCTGCCCACCATCACATACCCCTAGGAGGGAAACTCTCCTTTCACTCAAGCACCTGGACCACCATTACCAAGGACCAATGGGTTCTGAACATTGTGTCTCAGAGGTACAAATTTTCCTTCCACACCCTTCCATCCCCAAAAGGTTTCCCTGATCTACCACCAAATCAGTGGGCAGAGGCTCAACAGCAAGTCCATTCCCTGCTCTCCTTGGGACAGCAGAGCAGATAGGCCAAGGTTTCTACTTCACACTTTTTCTGGTGCCCAGAAAAGAGGGCACCTGGCACACCCCACCCTCGATCTATCCATTCTAAACTCCTTCCTGGTGATCCTAAAATTCAAAATGCTCACCCTCCAGCAGCTGCTACCCATGCTCTACAAGGACGCTTGGCTAGCCACCCTTGATCTAAAACAGGCCTACCTCCACATTCCTATCAGGGAGTCCTGCAGAAAGTATCTCCGATTCAGGGCAGGATCTCAACAGTTTTCTGTGCTTCCCTTTCTCTTATCTACTGGTCCCAGAGTTTTCACAAAATGCTTGGCTCCGGCCATTGCAGACAAATTGTACAAATTTACCCCTACTTAGACGACTGCCATGCTCAGGCAGACAACCAGGAAAAGCTGTTCAAAGACCTCTCTTTTGTATAAAAAAAATAAAACAAAAAAAACTAACCTCCCTAGGGTACGCAGTCGAGAAAAAGAAATCCAAACAGGTACCCACCCGAAGGATAATCTTTCTGGGCGCAAGTCTGGATACAGCATCCCAGATGGGCATGCCTTGCACCAGCTTACTTTTCTCAACTGGCCACCAGGCCCCAGCTTTCTGCAAGGAAAGTCCTGCAAGCCCTGGGGTTCAAGGCCTCTTGCATACTCCTCATTCCATATGCCAGATGGTACCTAAAGAGCCTTTGGTGTCAACACTCCCAAGACCTGGAAACTCTTCTGCCTATTATTCCTTGCCTGAGGAAGGAATTTCTTTGCTGGGCAACAGCCTGCTCCCACAACAAGGGACTGCCCTTTTCCCCACACCCCACCACCCAGACCCTCACCACAAATGCATCAGACTATGCTTGGGGTGCACACCTGGACGGCAGGTGCATACAGGGCCAATGGAACTGCCAGCAACTTTGCCTGCACATCAGTCAAAAAGAGATGATGGCTGTGCAGCAAGCCTTGATAGCTTTCAAACCCCTTCTCTCTCCAGGGGTGGTCCTGATCAAAACAGACACCACTGTGATGTGTACATCAACAAGCAGGGAGGGACTCGCGACTACCCGCTGTGCAGGCTGGCAATGACCCTTTGGTTCACAGCCTCTTCCATGCAGCTATACCTGTTAACACAATACCTACCAGGTTCTCTCAACTCCCTGGCAGACCAGTTAAGCAGAAAGCTTTTGGACCCATATGAGTGGCAGCTCAACAGAAGCACCTTCTTCCTAATTACTCAGAAATGGGGAACCCTGGAATTCGACCTCGTTTCCTCCCACACCAACCATCAGCTCAGCAAATTCTGCACCAGGGAGCATCACTGCATGGGTTGGGTAGTACCCTGCATCCATTTCTGCTACAAAAACAGCATGGGAAGACTCCCCCCACGGGGGTCGGGACACACTCCACCAGAGCAGCCTCCACCTCTGCAGCTTTCCTTAGAGGGGTCCCTGCCAGTGACATCCTGGAGGCTGCAACCTGGGCATCTGTACACACTTTTACCAAGCATTACCACCTGCCTGTCTTCTCCAAATCCAGGGCAGGTTTCCCTCTGCAGTCTTGCAGGGCATCCTAGCCAGCCCTTCCTTGACTGCCTCACCCATTTCCTCAGCTTTGGGAATCTACTCAAATGTGATGACTGCAACAGTGAAACATGAAGAACATAGTGCAGTTGTGTACACTTACCATAAATGTAGATGTTCGAGTGTCTTCACTGTTGCAGTCCTGGATGTTCATCGTGCATACAGCTGCAGTCATAACAGATGGGTTCTCCTGCCATCAGGCGGGTCCTCGGTCGGCCGAATTCCAAACTCTGGGTCCGGCGTCGGTTGTCGTCGCTTCTTCCCTGACGTCAGTGCGACAGGGGTATAAAGGAACCTGCCGATGCCATTTTCTCCAGTTTTTCTTGCCGCGCGGTGCCCGAAGCAGAAGCAGTTCGTAAGCTCCTGAGATTACGAAATTTGGAAACCAAAGTAGTACCCCGTTGGGGAAACTTTTCTTGCCTCAGACCGATGTCAAACAAAGTTAATAATTGTATTTCTTGTGGGAAGCAAATACCGCATAAGGATTTCCATTCCCTCTGTATACCTTGTTTAGGCCCAGACCACGACGTCTCAGTCTGTCGCTTTTGTGCTTCATTCAGCAAACGCACTATTAAGCGTCGGGCGGAGTTCGCCTGGCATTATTTTGGGAAAGCATTTAACTATACTATGTCGTTGGATACTCGCAAAGACAAGGACCGACACACGAGGTCCGCGGCCTCTACCGACACCACGCCAAAGCCGACTACACGTGGTCCGGTTCTCAGTGAGGCGCCTACGCAGCCCCTGATTACCAACGACACTTCTTTGACTGTGTCTCCTGTGCCTGAGGTCGCAGGCTCCTCGGCCCACACCCCGACTACAGATACCGAAGCCACTCTTGGCGTTGAAACTCAGAATCTGGACAGGTCCACCTCCACTCAAGGTGTCTTCAGACCTTCCTCTTCTTTCTCCATCAAGGCTTTCACAAAGTCTAAAGCAACCATGCACTCTAAGAGACCAGCTACACAGGGCCTATCTCCTGGCCCCATGCCTAAGAAACAGATGCTTAAAATGGCTGAGGATTTAATTACTCTAATCAGAGGTTCTCAGCCCTCACCGGACAAAAGGCCCAGAGTGGAGGAAGATTCCCACTCCTCTGATCAGGGCTCCATTATTTCAGAGCACTCTGATGATGAGGAACATTCTTGCTCCCCGTTTGAAGACTCTGATGCGGAGGAGTCCATCCCTTCTGTATCCCCCCCCTGAGGATTACTCATTTGGGGAAACTTTGCATACCTTAAGGGAACACTTCTACTGGGAAGGCCAGGATTATTCAGATTCCAAGAAAAGGCTCAGGGAATTTCTCTTGTTACCTCAGCATAGGCCTCTGGCTGTACCTCCTGTCTTGGACATCCTAGATGATGTTTACTCGGAGGCCTGCCTTAACCCGGATTCTCTACCTCCAGCTCCAGTTAAGCCTGACAGGTACTACAGGGTTTCTGACTCACACCAATTTCTTTACAAAAGCCATGCTGCTGACCCAGAAACCATCTCACAGGGCCCCAAGGGAGTTAAGGCCTCCATTGCCAAAACTCCATTGCCTTCCGAGAGAGATTCCAGATCCTTAGAAAGGTGGGGGAAAAAGGTATATACCTCAGCTACCTTATCCATGAGGGCCTTAAACTGTCAGTTTCATATGCTAAAATACCAACAGTTTTTGTCATCACAATTGAAGAGTAAAATGTCACAACCTGAACAACCAGACTTGAAGGAGTTGCAGGATTTGATGCATAGTGCAGAACAAGTGGGTAAGCATACCTTACAATGTGGTTTTGATGCTCTAGAGGACTCGTGTAGAGCTGCTGTTACAGGATCAGTCATACGTAGGCATGCCTGGCTCAAGGAACAAGCCTTGTCTGATCATGTCAAAGCTAAATTACTAGACGCCCCTCTTCAAAAGGATGTACTATCTGGTGCTAATGCTGAGGAGGTATTAAGGAAAATGGAGGAAAAGGCTAAATCAATGCAAACTGTGAATGAATTTCTACAGGTTCAACCCCCACGTTTTAGCAGACATTGGCCTTCCAAAAACTGGTCCTTTCCTGCCACAGACAGACCCCAAAGAGTCGGATACAGGAGCCCGAGGGGCAGAGGACAATCCCAGGGATCGTATAGAGGCAGACAATGGCAACCTCCTACACAAAGAGGTGGTGAGGACAACTCGCAATCTTTCAGAAAGCAAACCCAATGACTTTCCCCTTTGCATGCCGACCAGGTCTCAAATGGCAGCCCCCTTAGGAGGAAAGCTGGCATTATTTTCGAAAAATTGGCATGTTATCACAAAGGACAAATGGATCCTGGACATTATAAACAGAGGCTACAAATTCCATTTTCACACCCTTCCAAAATGAGAGGCATGCCAAACCTGCCACACAATCAAAGGGCAGAGGCACAAAGGCAAATTACAGATCTCATAAACATGAAAGCTATTCAAGAGGTACCTACGCACGAACAAGGTCAATGTTTTTATTCCAGGCTATTTCTGGTGCCAAGGAAGGGAAAAGATTGGAGACCTATTTTGGATCTATCCATCCTAAACACATTTCTACTCATACCAAAATTCAAGATGCTCACTCTACAGCAACTTCTTCCCATGCTGGGCAAGGAGTCTTGGCTGGTAACATTGGACCTCAAGGAGGCATACCTGCATGTCCCAATCAGACAAAATTGCAGAAGGTACCTCAGATTTCTTGCAGGTTCAACCCATTATCAATTCTCTGCATTGCCCTTTGGCTTATCTACTGCGCCCAGAGTATTCACGAAAAGCCTGGCATCAGTAATTGCCTACTGCAGACTTCAAGGGATACAAATAAACCCCTATTTGGACGACTGCCTGATCCAAGCGGACAGCAAGCACATTCTTCTGAAACATCTGGCCTATGTAATAATGTTATTTAAATCTCTGGGATACACAGTCAACAAAAAGAAATCAAGGCTAATACCCTCTCGGAAGATAATTTTCCTGGGTGCCAATTTGGACACAAACACCCAGATGGCCTACCTCATGCCAGAGAAGCAGGGGCAATTAATTCATTACTTCAGAACACTAGCAAATTGCACCAGGCTGACTGCAAGGAAAATCCTGCAGGCTCTGGGATTCATGTCATCTTGCATCTTAACTAATCCCATGTGCAAAGCTGCATATGAGGAAACTACAGTGGTACCTGAAAAACATATGGTCTCAACACAGCCACAGTTTAGAAACAATAATACCACAAATTCCATGTCTGCAAAAGGAATTTCTGTGGTGGGCTCAAGCATGTCAAACAAACACAGGTCTTCCATTCAGCAAGCCTCAAGCAAATCAAGTCATCACAACAGATGCCTCGGACTACGCCTGGGGGGCGCACATGACAGATCTGTGCATTCAGGGCAAATGGTCCCAAAAAGAAAAGCACCTTCACATCAATCAAAAAGAAATGCTAGCAGTAATAAATGCTATTATAGCTTTCAAGGACCTTCTACAACCAGGTCAACTATTGATAAGAACAGACAACACCACAGTTATGTGGTACATAAACAAACAGGGAGGTACACATTCTTACCCCTTATGCAGACTGGCCATGTCACTTTGGAACATGGCCATGGACTTACAAATGGAACTACAAGCACAGTACTTGCCAGGCAAGGAAAACACGCTGGCAGACAACCTAAGCAGGAATATGACAGATCCACACGAATGGAAATTGCATCCAAAAGTTTTTACAGAAATAATCCAAGAATGGGGAAGGCCAGACATAGATCTCTTAGCCTCCCACAAGAATCATCAATTGACAAAATTCTGCTCAAGGATCTTCCATCCAAAGGCCTGGAGAGTGGACGCTCTTTCTTTCAGTTGGACATCAATGACAGTTTATGCCTTCCCTCCTCTTCCTGTGCTGACCAAAGTTCTTTTAAAGACCAAAGCAGACAGACCAAAGATGATTCTCATTGCTCCGGACTGGCCAAGGCAACACTGGTACCCACTCCTGAGGAGCCTGACGCATTCCCCACCATGGACCCTGCCTCTAATGCCTCTTCTTCTTCTGACTCAGCACAGTTTCAAAACTCTTCACAGCCAGCTAAAAACACTCAATCTAGCCGCATGGAAGATTCCTCAGCATCACAACAGGCCCTACTCTCCAAGGAGGTGCAGGATGTCAATTTGGAGGCCAGAAGGCCATCAACTAGAAAAGCTTACTCCGCAAAATGGAAATGTTTTTGTGTCTGGAATGCGAAAAAGGGCCAGGATCCTGGAAAACTGAATTTACCTGAAATACTACAATATTTGGCTGAACTGCTAAGCAGTGGACTTTCTTTCTCCTCCATCAAAATCCATGCCTCCTCCATCAAAATCCATGCCTCAGCCATTTCTGCATAATACAACACTGATCCACCTTTATTCTCTCACCCTCTCTTAAGACAGTTCCTCAGAGGGGCTAAGAATTTAAGGCCTCCAAGGAAACAACCAATACCTGCTTGGGATCTTAATTTCATTCTGGAAAAACTGACCTTGCCTCCCTTTGAGCCAGCTGCCTCATCAGATTTGCAATATTTGTCCTGGAAAACAGCTTTCCTAATGGCTATCACCTCAGCTCGTAGAGTTTCAGAACTACAGGCTCTCATGGCTGTCCAGCCTTTTATCATCTTCCATCAGGACAGAGTTTCCTTATGAACCAACCCGTCCTTTATGCCTAAAGTGGTATCCAGGGTAGCTTTAAATCAGGCCATCCATTTACCTACTTTTTATCCTAATCCTCAAAACAAAGGGGAGAGATTACTACATTCCTTGGACATCCACAGACAACTGCATTATTATTTGGACAGAACAAAGCCTTTCAGAAAATCAGAAAAGCTCTTTGTGGCCTATGCGGTAGGAGCTCAAGGGAAGCCAATTTCCAAACAGACAATCTCAAAATGGGTAGCCCACTGCATACGCTTTTGCTATTCCTTTCATGGCAAAACTGTTCCTACAGGCATTAGAACTCATTCCACCAGGACCACAGCCACCTCTGCAGCCTTCCTCAGAGGAGTTCCTACCAAGGATATTTTGGAAGCAGCCACTTGGGGAGTTCTGTGCATATCTTCTCCAAGCACTACAACCTACCGTTATACTCCAAATCTAGAGCAGGCTTTGCCACTGCAGTCTTGCAGGGCATTTTGGCTCCTCCTAGTTCCACCTAGTGCCTACCACCCCTTTCTTAGCTTTGGGATTCTACCCATCTGTTATGACTGCAGCTGTATGCACGATGAACATAGTACAGTTTTGTACCTACCATAAATGTAGATGTTAGAGTGCTAATACAGCTGCAGTCCAGGTTTCCCTCCCTCCTTCCCCTCTTGGGACAGGCCTATAGGCTAACACATCCTCATACAACCTGGGTTTTCATTTATGATGTATTTGCTTGCAACTACTGTATTTTGATTATATTGCACTGCATTATCACACAAATTTATGTATTGCGTTCCTTCTGGGGGCACCTGACATCTGGGGCAAGAAAAACTGAAGAAAATGGCGTCGGCTGGTTCCTTTATACCCCTGTCGCACTGACGTCAGGGAAGAAGTGACGACAACCGACGCCGGACCTACACTTTGGAATTCGGCCGACCGAGGACCCGCCTGACGGCAGGAGAACCCATCTGTTATGACTGCAGCTGTATTAGCACTCGAACATCTACGTTTATGGTAGGTACAAAACTGTACTTGACCTTCCCTCATCCCCCTTTCTCTTTTTGTTTCCTTCCTTCCAAGTTCACCTTTCCGTACAAGGGACGTATTGGTATTCATCTTCCACTGGTGGGGGTGTTCATCGTGTTACACTGCTGCAGTCATCACACTTGGGTTATCTGCCGTCAGGCGGTCCCGCAGTTGGCCCGAGTTCCAAAGTCTTGGTCCGGCGTCGGTTGCTGTCGCTTCTTCCCTGACGTCAGTGTGACAGGGGTATAAAAGAGGCAGCCGATGCCATTTTCTTCAGTCTTTCTTGCCGCGCGGTGCCCGAAGCAGAAGCAGTTCGCAAGTGCCAGTCGGCTAACTCCTGAGATTTTCAAATCGAATTTCAGACCGAAGTCTTCAGTAAAGCTAAGTACCCCGTTGGGGAACCTTTTCTTGCCTCAGTCCGATGTCAGAAAAAGTTAATAATTGCATTTCTTGTGGGAAGCAAATATATCATAAGGATTTTCATTCTTAATGTATCCCTTGCCTAGGCCCAGACCACGACGTCACAGGTTGTCGGTTTAGTGCTAGGTTTAACAAACTAACTATTAAGCGTCTTGTTTGATTTCGCCCAACATTATTTTGGTAGAAAATTTAATTATACCATGCCGTCGGAGCAACCGACGACCGGGATGCATAAAAAGCGCAAAGATAAGGGCAGGCAGCCGAGACCCATACCAGACACCGAGGCCTCTGCTAGGCCAGTCGCCAGTTCTCCGGTTTTCAGGGAGGCACCTACGCAGCCCTTGACAACCGCTGATTTAGAACCCCAGCCTGCATCCGACTCCCAAGCGGAGATTGCAGGGCCTCCAGAGCCTTTATCTTTAGGCCCTTCCGACTCCATGGCTGATGGGGATTCCAGTGTAGTTGAAAGGCCGTCAGTTGCTGAAGTTGTCTTCAGACCGACTACACTTACTGTTAAATCCTTTGCAAAACTGAAAACTCCATTAAAAGTAAGGAAGCCCGTACAGC
Organism: Protopterus annectens; assembly: GCF_019279795.1. Lineage (NCBI taxonomy): Eukaryota > Metazoa > Chordata > Ceratodontiformes > Protopteridae > Protopterus > Protopterus annectens. Next base: position 1,794,847,587 of record NC_056744.1, read on the forward strand.
AGTCTCCAGTGCAAGGCCCCATGCCTAAGAAACATATGCTTAAGATGGCCGAAGACTTAGTTACCCTAATCAGGGGTTCCCATCCCCCACCTGACAAAAGGCCTAGACAGGAGGAGGACTACGCTTCCTCTGACCAGGTTTCCATTTCCTCAGATTCTTCTGAGGAACAGGTGTACTCCCCCTTATGAAGATTCTGATGCTGAAGAGTCTATTCCTTCAGCATCTCCCCCAGAAGGCTACTCTTTTGGGGAAACTTTACATACCATGAGGTAACATTTCCACTGGGAAGGCCAGGGTTACTCCGATTCTAAGAAAAGGCTCCGAGAGTTCCTCTTACTACCCCAGCACAGACCCCTTGCTATTCCACCTGTGTTAGACACTGTGGATGATGTTTATTCAGAATCCAGCCTTAACCCAGATTCACTACCTCCTGCACCAGCCAAACCAGACAGATATTAAAGAGTCCCTGACTCACATAAATTCCTATGTAAAAGCCCTGTTGCTGACCCAGAAACCATTTCCCAGGGTCCCAAAGGGATTAAGGCCTCTGTTGCTAAAAATCCTGTACCGTCTGAAAGGGATTCTAGAACACTAGACAGATGGGGGAAAGAAAGTATATACCTCAGCTACTCTAGCTATGAGGGCCTTAAATTGCCAGTTTCACATGCTGAAATATCAACAATATATGATGTCTCAATTAAAACAAAAAATGAGCACTCCTACAGAGCAGCCTGATTACAAGGAAATGCAAGATTTGTTGCATGCAGCAGAACAAGTGGGAAAACATACTTTGCAATGTGGATTTGATTCATTGGAAGCTTCTTGCAGAGCAGCTGTAACAGGGTCTGTCATGCGTAGGCATACTTGGTTAAAAGAACAAACTTTACCTGATCATGTTAAAGCAAAGTTATTGGATGCACCCTTACAGCAGGATGTTTTATTTGGTGTGAAAGCAGAAGAGGTTTTAAAGAAAATGGAGGATAAGGCAAAATCTATGCAGACGGTCAAGGATTTTTTTTACAGGTCCAACCCCCTCGTTTCAGCAGAAATTGGCCAACCAAAAACTGGTCCTTTCCAACTTCTGACAGACCTCAGAGGTGCAAATACAGACGCCCAAGGGGCAGAGGGCAGCCACAAGGCTCTTACAAGCCACGACAATGGGATGCCACAACCCAGAAAGGAGGAGAAGACAGGTCTCAAACTATCAGGATACGATCACAATGACTTACCATTCAGACTGCCAAGCAAATCACTCTTGGCAGCTCCCTTGGGAGGAAAACTTGCACTTTTTACAGACAATTGGCACATCATCACAACAGACAAATGGGTCCTAAATATTGTAACTCAAGGATACAGGTTCCACTTTCACACTTTACCAAGGATAAAAGGAATGCCAAACCTGCCATCAAATCAACGGGCAGAGGCTCAAAGACAAATTACGGCACTCATGGACATGAAAGCCATTCAACAGGTTTCTACACAGGAGCAAGGACAAGGATTTTACTCAAGACTCTCTCTGGTTCCCCGAAAGGACAAAGTCTGGAGACCCATTCTGGACCTTTCAATTCTAAACACATACCTGGAAGTACCCAAATTCAAGATGCTCACACTACAGCAACTTCTTCCCATGCTGGGCAAGAAGGCTTGGCTAGTAACGGACCTCAAGGAGGCATACCTGCATGTCCCTATCAGACAAAATTACAGAAGATACCTCAGATTTATAGCAGGTACACCTCATTACCAATTCTCTGCACTGCCCTTTGGCTTATCTACTGTGCCCAGGGTCTTCACAAAATGCCTGGCACCAGTAATTGCATACTGCAGACAAAGCGGAATCCTAGGATATCCATACCTGGACTACTGCCTTATTCAAGCAGACAGCAAGGACATTCTTTTAAAACATCTGGCGTTTGTAAAAAACCTACTAAGTTGCCTAGGGTACACAGTAAACGAAAAGAAGTCAAAACTAGTGCCCTCACAAGACATAATATTCCTGGGTGCCAGCTTAAATACAACGGCCCAGGTGGCTTATCTCACGCCAGGCGAGCAAGGACAGCTGACTCAATACTTCAAAATGATGGCAACAAAGACCCAACTCCCTGCAAGAAAAATTCTGCAGGCCTTTGGATTCATGGCATCTTGCATACTACTAATACCATATGCCAAACTGCATATGAGGAAATTACAATGGCACCTGAAAAGCATATGGACTCGACACAGCCACAGCTTGGAAACAATACTCATTCCTTGCCTTTAACAGGAGTTTCTGTGGTGGGCTCAGGCATGTCACCTCAACAAGGGTCAGCCTTTCACCTTGCCCACAGCCAGGCAAACCATGACAACAGATGCATCTGATTATGCCAGGGGAGCACACGTGGCAGGATAGTGTATTTAGGGCAAATGGTCTGCAGATCAAATGCATCTCCACATCAATCAAAAAGAGATGCTAGCTGTACAAAATGCCTTAACAGCTTTCAAGGACCTCCTACGTCCAGGACAACTTCTAATAAAGACAGACAACGATGTGGTACATAAACAAGGGGGCACACATTCCTACCCCCTATGCAGGCAAGCAATGACCTTGTGGAACACAGCACTGACCTACCAAGTTCAACTACAAGCACAATTCCTGCCAGGAAAGAAAAATACATTGGCAGGCAAACTAAACAGAAATATCATGGATCCTCACGAGTGGAAACTAGACCCACAAGTATTCACAATGATAACTCAAAAATGGGGGAGCCCAGACATAGATCTGTTTGCCTCTCCCCCCAAAACTACCAACTGCGAAAGTTTTGCACGAGGACATACCAGACACTAGCTTGGAAAGTGGACGCCCTCTCATTCAATTGGAAAACACTAACAGTGTATGCCTTTCCTCCACTGCCTCTTCTGGCAAAGGTGCTGCTAAAAGCCAGATTAGAGAGGCCACAAATGATGCTCATTGCTCCAGACTGACCACACCAACACTGGTACCCAATATTAAGGAACATGGCTCAAGGCCCACCATGGATTTTACCTCAAATTCCTCACCTGTTGACTCAGCAAAGCAATCAGATTCTACACAGCCAGCTCAAGACTTTAAATCTGGCTGCATGGCAGATTATCTAAACAACCAGTCAACACTTCTCTCTACAGCTGTTATGGATGTCATTCTGGAGGCCAGGAGACCCAGCACCAGGAAAACCTACTCGGACAAATGGAAAAGATTCTGCTCCTGGAACCAGGCTAAAGGCTAATCCTCTTGTCCCAAATATTCCTCAAATTCTGCAATATTTAACTGAGATGTTGCACAAAGGCCTTTCCTTTTCATCTATAAAGATGCACGCTTCAGCTATTTCAGCTCATTACAACACAGATCCTCCTATTTTTTCACATCCATTATTAAGACAGAACCTCAGAGGGGCTAAGAACATAAGACTGCCCCGAAGAGCACCAACACCAACTTGGGACCTCAATTTTGTTTTGGAAAAACTTACACTACTGCCCTTTGAGCCAGCTTTTTCAGCTGATTTACAATTTTTATCATGGAAAACTGCCCTGCTGCTAGCAATAACTTCAGCACGAAGAGTCTCAGAGCTACAGGCCCTAATGGCAGTGGAGCCGTTCATCATTTTTCATCAAGACAGAGTCTCTTTACGAACTAACCCTTCCTTTATGCCAAAGGTAGTATCCAGTGTGGCTCTAAACCAAACCATTCATTTACCCACCTTTTATCCAAACCTCCAGAATAAAGGGGAAAGGCTCCTACACTCTTTGGACATTCACAGGCAATTACGTTTCTACTTGGATAAAACAAAGGTTTTCAGAAAGTCTGATCAGCTCTTTGTATCCTATGCTGCAGGATCTCAAGGAAAGCCTATATCAAAACAGACCATTTCAAAATGGAAAGGACATTGTATCCGTTTGTGCTACACACACCATGGGAAAGCTGTATCTGGTAACATTAGGTCTCATTCCACCAGGGCTACAGCAACATCAGCAGTCTTCCTCAGAGGGGTACCAACCAAGGATATTTTGGAAGCTGCAACTTGGAATTTAGTGCATACCTTCACCAAGCACTACCACTTACCTCTATACTCAAAAACCAGAGCTGGCTTTGCCACTGCAGTTTTGCAGGGCCTACTAGCTTCTCCAAACCCTGTTTAGTACCAACCGCCCAGCCTTAGCTTTGGGATTCAACCCAAGTGTGATGACTGCAGCAGTGTAACATGATGAACATAGTACAGTTTTGTACCTACCATAAATGTAGATGTTCGAGCGTTCACACTGCTGCAGTCCAGGTTACCCTCCCACCTTCCCCTTTTTTTACCTGGGTTTTATCTATAGCTCCCTGTTTATACAATCTCCAAGATGTATTTCTATATGGTGTATTTGCTTACAGCTGTAGCTATTGTTTTCTAGTTATGTAATTTACATAGGATTATGTATTGCCTTCCTATTTGGAGGCACCTGACATCTGGGGCAAGAAAAACTGAAGAAACTGGCATCGGCTGCCTCTTTTTATACCCCTGTCGCACTGACGTCAAGGAATAAGCGACACCAACTTACGCCGGACCAAGACTTTGGAACTCGGGCCGACTGCGGGACCACCTGACTGCAGATAACCCAAGTGTGATGACTGCAGCAGTGTGAACACTCGAGCATCTACATTTATGGTAGGTACAAAACTGTACTTTCTTCCACCATAACCTGGCCTCCTATTTTGGGGGCTCCTGACAGGTTAGGGCAAGAAAAATTGATGTAAAGCTAGTTAAGAAAACAAAATTACTGATTCTAAAGACAACCACAAAGCATTCTATAGCTATGTCAAGAATATCAATGGCAACACTCGGATCTGCTCTGAGTTACAGCATATTGGCACTAAATATACAGAACCAACTGATATTGCCAACATCCAGGCAGATAGGTTCAAGGACCATCTCTGTACTGGAAGAATGCAAAGTTCTGAAATCACGGCTGCACAGGTAAAAACCTCAGTCTCCAAAGCCAAGAACACTGCATCTATGGGTCCTGACAACAAACCCCACCTGCGTTCTACATGAACTTCAGAACGAACTGGCACCCTACCTAAGCACCATGTTCAATCACAGCCTCACCTCAGGCTTTGTGCCCACTGAATGGCGTATGGCAACTGTTATCCCACTCCACAAAGGAGGAGCCACCACAGACCCCAGGAACTACCGCCCCATTAGCCTAACGAGCCTAGTCTGCAAGGCCATGGGAACATATCATGGAACTTATAAACACAGACACTGGTAACTTCCAACCTCTGGACCCCACCCAGTATGGGTTTGTAAAAGGCAGATCATGTCTCTTAAACCTGATTGACTTCTTTGAAGCAGTCACCAAAGCCATAGATGAGGGTAAGGTGGTTCACACAGCCTATCTAGATCTCGCCAAGGCATTTGACACCATCCCCCACTCTGGAATTATAAATAAACTCAAGAAACTAAGTATAAATCCCTGTCTCACAAGATGGATTGCCAACTGACTTACTGACAGAACCCACACTGTGAAAGTAGCAGACTCCAGTTCCGACTTCAGACCAGTGACAAGTGGAGTACCTCCGGGTTCAGTCCTGGGTTCTCTCCTGATTGGCATCTACTTTTCTGAAGTACAGGCTAGCACAGATGGCCTTTGGCTAATGAAGTTCGCAGATGACTGCAAACTGGGAGCCATAGTTGATTCCCCAAATGATGTGGACGTCCTACAGAAGGGCCTCACGGAGACAGATGCCTGGTGTCAGCGCCATGGCCTCAGCGCCATGGCCTCAAGCTCAATGCCAAAAAGTGCATTGTCATCCCATTTGGTAAAAACTCTGTACCCATGAGCTACCACATAGGTGGTAGTCTACCTTGGGGCACAGGTGGATAGTAGCCTCTCCTTTGATAAACACATTGCCACAGTAGTCAGGAAATCCTTCTACGTGGCACACCCCATCACAAAAGGCTTGTCATCCAGGAAAAGAGAGGTCATTGTTCCCCTCTACAAGTCTCTCATCAGACCCATTGTAGAGTACAACGCCCCTTTTGGTATGCACCTCACAAGACATCTACAAGAACTGGAAAGGCCACAGAAATACCTCACAGAGGATTACTGGCCTCATACAAATGCCCTACGCAGACGGTCTTAAAAAAAAAAAAAAAGCTCCAGCTTTACTCTGTCGCATATCGCCTACTCAGAGGCGATATCTGCCTAACATACCAAGCTATGTCAAACCCTGAGCTGTTGGACATGCTCCACCTAAAGAAATCCCAGTCCCTCTGAGCTACACGCTCTAGGGACGTAAACCTTCTCACCCCAATAAACAGGACATGCTGGAGGGATAGATTCATGTCCCAGAGACTTTCCCATACTCTGGAACAAACTACCTAGCTATGTCAGGCAAAGCTCCTCATTAGGTCTCTTAAAGAAAAATCTTGATTGGATGGGAAATAGGAAATTCACTCCTGGGATCACCTCTGTGGCTCTGCTCGACAGGGGCACAGGTAAATAATTTTTCTTGGGTGGCGAAAGCCAGGGTACCTTTTTGGCTAGGCTTGTATAAGGCTCTAGGGCCAATAGCCTAGTACCCACCTGTGAACCTATAATGGCATCGGCTCCCTTCCTTTATACCACTGACAACCTGACGTCAATCCTCAAGCGACAGCAACCGATGCAGAAATACTAAGTCTCTGGTATTCGGGTCGGCCGAGGGCTACCCTGGCATGGATAACCCAAATGTGATGACTGCAACAGTGAAGACACTCTAACATCTACATTTATGGTAAGTGTACACAACTGTACTTCCTTGATGTTTTGCCAGCATTAGTGGATACTGATAGCAATTTGTATGATAGTGAGTCACCTGCCCTTCAAAAGTCTGTTAAATTGTACAAAGGCTCTCAGACCTGAAGATTTAAACCCTCGATCAGACCTGCAGTGGTTTTTCTGAGAAAATCGCCTTAGGCTGAACACCTTATGGCTTAACCCTGTATCTGAAGTAGTTACTTCATTTGATCTGCAACCTGTGGGTAGTCGGATCCGACCTCGGATCCGAACCAGCAGCTTTCCAAGCTTCAAGATCCGAGCTCCTAGCTCCTCCCCCCTACCCATAATCCCTTACTACCAACCACATTACCTCAGATCGTTTTTTGCCGCGGCTAAAGACAGTTGCTTCCTAGTGAAGAGCTCCTGGCCTGGTGAGATTGTTCCTTTTTCTAATACTTAATCTCTAGTTTAAATTGTGTGTGTGTTGTTTTAGCGTCAAACCCTATCAAACCCACTTAAAAAAAAAAAAAAAAAAAAAAAAACTTTTTTCCCTTAGTTTAATTTTGTCTCTCCCCCTCCCCCCTTAGTGTTTGGGTGTGTGTGTGAGAGAATTATGGCTGAGTCTAAGGCTATATTTTCTAAGTGTACCGAGTGTGGCCACAAGCTTTCTCCAGCTGATGGCCACACTCAGTGTGTTTTATGTCTGGGGGCATCTCATTTGTCGGAGGCCTGCCAGATTTGTGCGGCCTTCAACCCTCGGGCACTTCGGGACAGGAAGAACAAGCTGATCCTGGCGGGAAAACTCCCTCAGGAATCAGCTTCTTCTTCCTCTCCCAGCCGGGTCCAAGCTACTCCCGTAGCTTTGGCGCTGGCTACTCCCTTAGCTGTACTCAACCTCCCTTATCGGGTACTAGCTCTGTGGAGTCTGGTTCTTCTTCCCACAGGGAGAAGAAGAAACATAGGGAGAGAGAGGGCCATACTTCTAAAAGGCGGGCCGAGTCTCATCCCTCGGCTCCGCCTGAAAAGATATTGAAGTCCCCTGAGAGGGTCTCCGGATCCTTGTCCTCTCGGCTCCGTTCACCTTCCTTTTCTCCGGAGCCGGAGGAAGAGGATAGGTCTCCCTCGGGGTCTTCAAGGTGGCCTTCCCGGCCTGCTTCGACTACCTCTTCGTGGTCCACTAGAAGCATCTCCGGAGCAGACATGGATCGGATGATGCAAAGATTTTTACAGACCCAGATGCAGATGGGGATGCTCTTGCCCCCCCCCCCCCTTTGGGAGGGAGTGCAGCCCCCATTTTTGCTCCGATAGCTCCTTCTCCGACCCGTTATCGGGTCTCGGAGTTTTCGGATCCAGGCCCTTTCGGATCCGGGGATACGTCGGCGCCGACAGGGATAGTGTCTTCGACGCCGACTATACTTTCGAGCTTGTCGGATCCAAGCTCTCTGGGCCGAGGGTTGAGCATCGGATCCGAGGGAGTGGTTGTGTCTTCGGCGCCGACTGGGGCGGAGTGCACCACTACCTCAGATCAGATTGCTTCGGCTCCGACCCCGATCCTTTCCTCGGAGCCGAGGAGGTTGCTTTCTCAGGCTGGTGATAGTGAATCTCCCTCTGCTTTTGAGGTGGTGGAGAGGGTACTGTCGTGGTCATTCAGGTCCCCGACCGGGCCTTCTGATCCACCCGTGCCCCCACTGTATCAGGGTCCGTCTTCGATCATCCGTCCATCTGGACAGCCTACCCAAAGCCTCCAGTTAGTTCCTAGGGAGGAACACCACCCGGTGGACGAGCCCTCTTCGGACGGCCCCGCCGAAGCGGTGCCTCAGAAGAGACAGTGCAAAAGGAGGCACCTGGACTCCCCCGAGTCCATTACCACGGATACGGATTTGGAGGATACGGAGGGTTCCCCAAGGTCACCCCCTGAAGAGGTCTCATTTGGAGACCTCATGGAAATGGTGCATATAAGAGGGGGGTGGTCTGCCCTAAAGCCCTCCCTGGACGAGTCCGTATTTCTGGAGGCCTTTGAGGCAGGCCCATCTACCTCCTGGGTGTCCCCCCCCCCCAGCCGACCCCTTGGTGGACCTAATTACCACCAGGGCTTGGAAGGAGCCCGACACCGTGGAGCCTATCCCTAGATGCCCGGATAAGGTCCTCAGCCCTCCCTCTGATAGACCTTCTTGGTCCAAAGGCGCGCCGGTTGATGCTATGTTGGTGGCGGCTGCCACTAAAAAAGAACTTGCCCAAGAAAGTTCTTCGGTCCATCCGTCAGACAAGGAGTCCCGGGCTTTGGACCATATTGGGAAGCAGATGTTTGCTTCAGCAACCTTTGCCATAAGGTCGCTGAACTACATGGCACACACTATCAGGCTACAGCGTGACTTAATTAAGGAATACGCTGCAGCCCCTCCGGAGTCCATGTCGGTCCCAGACAAAAAGGTTTTTGAGACTTGAATGGCCACTCTAAAGTCCATATCAAATACATCTATGCGGCTTCTTTCCCATACCACGGAAGGAGCCGCTAGAGCTAGCGGAGCGGGAGTAGTCTTGTGACGGCACTCCTGGCTCCGCCTTTGCGACTTCACGGATCCCTTTAAGGCGTCCTTCGCGAACGCCCCTTATGATGGTTCGGCCTTATTTGGCTCATCGGTTCGCGACACGCTAGTCCAAAACGAGAAGGTTGGGAAGACGCTGTCGGCCGTCTGAGTCCGCTTCTCTAACCCCCAAAGATCCTTCTCCAGGAATCAGAGGGGGCAAAAGAAGCTGTGGTTCCGTAAATCTCAGCAATCCCTTCCTGCTGCGGACAACTCGTCCTCTAGAGGCAGAGGAGGACAAGGTGGACGCCGGCCCAGAGGCAGAGGGGGCCCGCGTAACTTCAGGTCTAGAGAATCTTTCTCGGAGGGACCCACGCAACAGCCCTGAGGGCTTGCCCGACAGTCGCCCCCCGACTGCCTCCAGAGAGGGACAATCAGAGCACCTATCAAATTGGGGGTCCATTACAAACGATCGATGGGTGCTCCGGATAATATCCAGAGGTTACACGATACCGTTCTTGCAATCCCCCCCCCCCCCAAACCCAAACATCTCCCCGATGTTCCGCCCCATCAAAGGGAGTCTGCAACTCAGGAAATTTCAGAGTTGCTAAGAAAAAGAGCCATCCAGCCCGTCCCCCCAGATCAGTCCGGATCGGGTTATTACTCCAGGTTCTTCTTGGTGCCAAAGAAAACGGGGGACCTCAGACCCATTCTAGACATTTCATCCCTGAACCTGTTCATACCCAAGGAAAAGTTCCGGATGGTCACCCTCCAATCTATTCTCCCCCTTCTGCAGGAGAACGACTGGATGTGCTCGTTGGACCTCAAAGATGCGTACTACCATATACTAATGGACAGACGATCCAGGAGGTTCCTCCGCTTCCGGCTAGGAGCCAGTCATTATCAGTTCAGGGTTCTTCCATTTGGCCTAACCTCAGCCCCCAGAGGGTTTACCAAAGTCATGGCAGTGGTTGCAGCCCACCTGAGACTCCAGGGCATTCAGGTGTTCCCTTACCTGGACGACTGGCTCCTCACCGCCCCCAACAAGCATCTACTGGTTATGGCGAGAGATTACGCCCTATCTCTGTTTGGTCATTTGGGCATTTCAGTGAATCTAAAGAAATCCTGCCTGTGCCCCACTCAAGCCCTAGAATTCATAGGGGCCAGGTTGAATACTCGGATCTCCAGAGTGGTTCTGACATCGGTCAGGCTAAACAGTTTGCATCGCCGAGTCTTGGACATTCTTCAGAGCCCCGCTCCTCCAGCAGAATTAGTCCTGAGGGCGTTAGGATCTATGTCGGCAGCGATCGGCCTTTCTCTCCATGCCCATCTGCGAATGCGAGTGTTACAATGGACTCTCCAGGTCCAGTGGTCTCTATCGGTCCATCCCTTGGACATGCCGATTCCTCTGAGCAGGGCATGCAGGGACACTCCCTGCTTTGGTTGTTACAGGCTCAGGAACTCAAAGAAGGGAGACCCTTTGTGATTCCCCCAGTCAAAGCCACGTTGACCACGGACGCTTCCTGCCTCGGGTGGGGCGGGCATTACGCAGGCAAGTCCGTCCAAGGCACGTGGACTTATCTAGAGACTGCATTGCATATCAACGTCCTAGAGATGAGGGCAGTGCTGTTGGCGTTGCAAGCTCTCCATCACCTTCTACCTCTGGGGACTATTGCAGTCCAGATGGACAACATGTCCATTGTCTGGTACATAAACAAACAGGGAGGGACCAGGTCTTACCCCCTGTGTCGAGAAGCCATGAGAGTGTGGGAATGGGCTATTTCCACCAACCGCTTTCTGATAGCAACGCACATTCCGGGGCGGACAACTTAAGTCGGGTATTTCTCAGCCCTTACGAGTGGTCTCTGAATCCCTCTGTCGCGAAGCAGATATTCCTCAAATGGGGTCAACCTCGCTGCGACCTTTTCGCCTCGCCCCTAAACTCAAAATGCAGCGATTACTTCACGATAGTTCCCCCCAGAGGGGAATCCCCCAGGGACGCTCTGGTTCATGCTTGGCCGCCCGGTCTCCTTTATGCGTATCCTCCTCTTCCTCTGATGACGAAATTCATCCAGAAAGCCTGTCTGTTGGGGAGCAGAGTGATTCTCATTGCCCCATTCTGGCCTCGACAAGTCTGGTTCCCCTTTCTGCAGTCTCAGTGTGGCCCCCCCATGGATTCTGGATCCCAGACCAGACCTAATCTTGCATCCGATGAGATGCCACACACCGAACCTGGTCAACCTTAGGCTCACGGCCTGATGATCCCGTTCCGTTAATGGCTAGAACTCCCGGTATCTCATCCCCGGTTAAGGCCATTCTGGTGGCAGCTCATAAGCCATCCACCAGAAAGCTCTACAACAGTAAATGGAAACGTTTTTCCATCTGGGCAAAGGATAAGGAATTAGATCCCTTTACGGTTCCTATTCCCACTATCCTGGACTTCCTATCCCTCCTTTTTAGGCAGGGAGCTAGTGCGTCCACTATTGAAGTCCAACTTGCAGCCATCTCTCATTATCATGTGGGGGATGGCGTAAATTCTTTGGCGTCAGCAAAGGTATGCAAAGCCTTCCTAAAAGGCGCGTTTCTCTTAAAGCCTCCCATTAAGCCGGCTATGCCTCCATGGGATCTTACCTTGGTCTTACAAGCATTAACAGGACCACCTTTCGAACTGGCGGCCTCAGTGCCTTTAAAATTCTTATCTTAGAAAACGACCTTCTTGGTTGCTATTACCTCGGCCAAGCGAGTATCAGAGTTGCAAGCTTTGTGCATTAAGTAGCCATACCTTATTTTTCACAAAGATAGGGTGGCCCTCAGGACTAATCCTTCTTTTCTGCCTAAGGTAGCCACAGAAACTAACATTAATCAATCTATTAACCTCCCTGTTTTCTTTCCTAGTTTCCAAAACAAAGGTGAATACATATTGCACAAATTGGATGTGCACAGACAACTACGTTTTTACTTGCATAGGACTAAAGATTTCCGCAAGTCAGACCAGTTGTTTGTTTCTTATGCTAAATCAGCCATGGGCAAACCAATTTCTAAGGTGACAGTAGCAAATTGGATCTCTCAATGTATCAGACAAGCATACATTTCAGCTGGGAAGCCAGCTCCGGTTGTCGTTCGGGCACATTCTACTAGATCTGTGGCTACCTCAACAGCTTTTTGGTCTAGAGTTCCAGTAGACGATATCTGTTCAGCAGCTACCTGGTCTTCTTCCCATACGTTCATTTCTCATTACAAGCTGGACATGTTCTCCAGAAGTAGGGCTTCCTTTGGCTCCGCGGTGCTTCGGAATATCCTTCTGTAGGGACCACCCAGGGCCTTTAGGTAAGCTGGGGACTCTGTCCCACAGGTTGCAGATCAAATGAAGTAACTACTTCAGATAAAGAAGTTATGTACTCACCATAACGTTCCATCTGAGTAGATACTTCATTTGTCTGCAACCGACCCCCCCCCCCCTGCCATCCCCCGAACCTCGGTAAGGTATTGTCCTTTGGAGAATTTCTTCTCCGTCTTTAGCTTATTGGGCAAAATAACCGATCTGAGGTAATGTGGTTGGTAGTAAGGGATTATGGGTAGGGGGAGGAGCTAGGAGCTCGGATCTTGAAGCTTGGAAAGCTGCCTGTTCGGATCTGAGGTCGGATCCGACTACCCACAGGTTGCAGACAAATGAAGTATCTACTCAGATGGGACGTTATGGTGAGTACATAACTTCTTTTTTTTCATCTTGCAAAGATGGGCAAGTTTTCATAGGTTTGGGATGCTTTTATCTTAGCCTTCAGAACAGCAAATTCTTGGTCCCTTTCGTGTCTAAGTTTTTGCTGGATTCCTTGGACAGTAAGAGAATTAATTGCTGAGCTCCCTTTTTCAGAAATCAAGACATTGCAAAATTGTTTAATATCTTCTGTTCCTCGGGTAATCAAACTTTGTCTAAAATGTGCTCATGACCTTGTTAGTGATGTTTCTAGACCAGCTACCACTAGGTCAGTGATAAAATTTGCCTGGTTACACATACAGAATTTAACTGGAGAATGTCAAAGTTGAGCTCATAAATGCCCTCCTGGATAAAGAGTTTTTTTTGAGACTCTTCCATTGTTGAAAACCTTACAGTTTTGAAAAGGGAATATTAATTCTAAGGGTTACCTGGGTTTTTCAACCCTCCATGCTGAAATGTAATTGAAACTGTCCTCCCAGTTCAGGTTCTTTTTATACGAAATAGAAAAAAAAAAGAATCCCAGCAAGACAGAGGCACGCAAATTTCTGGAAGCAATGTCAGGGAGGTCTAGAAATGGAGAAAGGGGCCTCCCAAGACAAAGGACAATCTTAAGCAGAATCGACTTTTGTCTTGTTTCCCCCTCCCCACTGTGGCGATTGCCTGCCACGTGATCAGATGGCCAGTTTACAAAAGTCTTGGGTGCCTAGTGTGCTTGATACATCGCACGTAGGCTATAAAAGTGACGTACGCACGCACCATCCTCAATGCGCTTCTTGTATATGTGGTCTGAGCACAGAAGAAACTTCTACTCTGGTAAGTGCCCCTTTGGGGAATACTTTTCTTACTTTTGATAGTTTTATTTTAATGTCATCCTAGAAGGACAAATGTGATACAAAGACGGACATCAACAGTGCCTGTTTTGTCTTGGGCCTTCTGATGACCATAAGGGCTGCTCTATCTGGCAGTTCTTTGTCTCGGAAACCCTACAGAGTAGACTTAACTCACTTTCCATATATCTGGAAAACCAGCTTCTCAAACTCCTTGCAAAAAATGGAGGGTCCCTCAACTTCAGAAGCCAAGTCAGTAGCAAAGCAGGACAAGAAACTTTGGCTGCACCTTCAGGGCATGAAATCTCTCCTGTGAACTACCAGTCTGGAGATTCACTGTAGGGTGCCATCCGAACCACAGGCTGAATCTGTACTAGAGGTTGCCCTGGAACAGGATAGTAGCACATCCTCAGAGGTACCACAGGCGTCCACTCTGGACATCCAAGGGGTAACCATAATTCATTATTTCTGAAGGGCTACAAGGGATTCTATCCATCCTTGTTCATGTGGAACTGGATGCAGACATTATAGAATGTAGACCTACATCCAGTCCGCCTACTGTCCATAGAATGGAGATGCCCAGCAAAAAGAAACAGAAAACTAAACACCTTTCCCCTTTTTCCAATCCACAAAAGGATTGACGGGCCTTTTCCCAAAGCATCTTTAATGTCCTTGTGTCTAAGACCACTTCCTAGAATTGTTTCAGAATTAGAGTATATCAGCACATTCATGACCTGTAAAAAAAAAAAAAAAAAAAAAAAAAGTTAAAAATGCCTTGGCGCGGACCATATTATAAAATGACAGTCATTTTTTCAAGTTCATTATTATAGCTCATGATGAAGTAGGAGAGAAAGGAGGCCCGATAGATGATTATTTGGAAGCCAAGGAATTTAAGTGACAACTCCGTACGAATGCCACTGTGCATCCAGGGCTAACTGGGACTTTAACCATTAGCCCTATACTTAGATTAAAAGCAACTGTTGTTTCCTGAATTTCTCCCCCTTTTTTCAATCATAAAAATTATTAGATCAAAATTGTTTTAACTGTGTACAAGTTTTAATGTGGTGACTGCTCGTTTGAGTTTTGTATTTCATGTTTCTTTTTCATATCCTTTACGGAAAAGTTTTATTAGTATTTGGTTTGTATAGCTTTAAATATGTAATTTTTTAATGAGGCAATTTTTTATGTTAATTGAATTGGATATATTTAAGATGACTCTGTTAGGTGTATTTGTTATTCTGATGAAGTTCTTACTGCAGGATGAAAGCGCCAAGTAAATCTACTAGGGATTGGATTTGAGTCTCTCTCTCTTCTTCTTTTGTGCTTTTACAAGTTTGTGTGTGTATCATGTTTTTGGAGTTTGTACCCTTATGTCTTTAAGACCCCCCCCCCTCAAGGGATTGCTATCCCTACTTCTCCAAGGCCTGCTCCTTCCCAAAACAGGAGCAGGGAAGAATCTTCATCTGAGGAGGACATCTCTTCTGATGTAGAGTCCCTAGACTATTCTACCCTGATTTCCTCTCCACTAGACTATGCTTCCCCTGACTAAGATTCTAATGGGACTGACTCTGCTGTAGGAAAGATCTTTCAGTGACACTCTGACTAGAATACAAGAACATTTCAAATGGGAAACCTCTGAAATGACAGCTATTCAGAAACATTATGATCTGTTGCAAGTGGAGACTTGGTCCCTCTGGTATGCCCCCTGTCCTTACAGCCTTCTTTGATGCCTTTGCAGATGTTTTTAGTGTTTCACTGTTGCAGTCATCACAATTGGGTTATTTGCCTGCAGGTAGCCCTCAGTTGGCCTGAATACCAGTGTCTTGGGATTTCTGCGTCGGATGCTGTCCCGTCTTCCATGGCGTCAGGGGTATAAAACATGCAGCTGACACCATTACATCAGTCTTTTTTGCTGAGCGGTGCCCGAAGCAGAAGCATTTCGCAAGTGCCGGTCGGCCGCCTCCTGAAATTTTCGTTTTTCGAGTTTCAGACCTGTAGTCTTCTAAAAGATAAGTACCCCATTGGGGATCCTTTTTTTTTGTTCTAACCGATGGCAGAAAAAATTAATAATTGTCTTGCCTGTGGAAAGCAAATTCCTCACAGAGATTTTCATTCTTACTGCGTCAACTGTTTAGACCCAGACCACAACGTCCCTTGCTGTCAGTTTTGTGCCTTGTTCAATGTCCGAACTATTAGTCATCGAGCTATTTTTGTTGCTAAATTCTTTCTCTCTCTATCTCCGTATTGTGAAATGGCTTCGATAAGCCATCCGACTACCGATCTTCCGAAAAAACGTAAGGATAAAGACTGACAGCATAGGTCCAAAACTGGCGGTGACCCTGCCGTTAAGCTAGTCGCCAGTCTGCTAGTACTCAGTGAGATGCTTTCGCAGCCCCTGATACTCGCTTCTACAAATTCGCAGGCCTGTACTGAGACCCATTCGGAGTCTGGTATGCCATGATATGCTTCGAATATGGAACCTGCGGATGTCTCTACCTTGGATGGGTCTGGAGCCGCTGTGCAGGCATCGGCTTCTGAGGGGGTATTCAGGCCTTCCGATTTTCATATTAAACCGACTTCCTTTCAAACCAAAAATACCAAATTTCTCAGGCCTAGAGTTCGCACTATGCCTAGGAAACAGACAACCAAAGCAAATTCTCAGACCCACATGCCCCAAAAACAAATACTTAGAACAGCCGAAGACCTTATTACTTTAATTAGGTGAAGTCTGCCTTCCCCCTCAAAAAGACCAAGAACTGATTTTCCTTCTGATTCTTCAGATCAGGAGTCTGATAACTCTGACCCTTCTGATTACCAGGATATACCCTTGTCTACCTATGAGGATTCTGATGCAGAGGATTCCATCCCCTCTGCTTCCCCACCAGAAGATTTTTCTTTTGGTGAAACCCTGCATACCCTTAGAGAGCATTTCCACTAGGAGAGCAAGGACTACTTTCAGTCCAAAAAGAGACTCGGGGAATTTTTAAACTTGCCCCAGCGCAGGCCTCTAGCTATCCCTCCTGTTCTAGAAATTGTAGATGATGTCTTCTTGGAATCCAGCCTTACCCCTGATACTTTGCTTCCAGCTCCCAGGAAACCTGACAGGTACTGTACTCCCACAAATTCCTCTTTAAGAATCCTGCTGCGGATCCAGAGACTATTTTCTCAGGGACCTAAAGGCATTAAGGCTACAATGGGCAAAAATTCTACCCCTTCGGACAGGGATTCTAGGGCTTCAGACAGATGGGGTAAGAAGGTATACATCTCTGCCACTCTTGCCATCAGGGCTTTAAATTGCCAGTTTCATAAGTATCAGCAACCTATTATGGAGGTAATTAAACAGAAAATGATGTTGATTCCTGATTGTGCAGAACATAAAGATTTACAAGAGTTAATGCATTCTGCTAGCCAAGTTGGTAAACATACTTTACAATGTGGTTTTGATGCCTTAGAAGCATCTTGCAGGGCTGCTGTCACTGGGTCTGTTAGAAGGCATGCTTGGCTTAAGGAACAAACCTTGCTAGACCGTGTCAAAGCAAAATTACTAGATGCACCATTAAACCAAGAGCGTCTATTTCGCAGTAAAGCAGAAGTTGTCCTCCAAAGGATGGAGGAAAAAGCTAAATCTATGCAAACTGTTAAAGATTTCTTACAAGTACAGCCTCCTAGATTCAGTAGGCATTGGCCTTCTAAAAACTGTTCTTTTCCAGTCCCTCCCTGACCTTCTCTGCCCAAACCCAGGGGCAGCAGACCACCAAGACTACAGTCTCAAGGTATGCACAGATATAAGCAATGGAGTGCTCCCACTTCCAAAACAGGGAGTAGTAAGCTGCCATCCTATGGTAAAATCTCACAATGACTATCTTTAACTCTTCCAAGCCTTGCCCAAGTACTTGCACCTTTAGGAGGGAACCTTGCCCTGCATGCCAAAAACTGGGAGTACATTACCCAGGACAGATAGATGGGTCTTAAACATTGTTTCCCAGGGATAGAAATGCCACTTCCACTCGCTCCTAACCTCAGGCGGATGGCCAGACCTCCACCAAACCAGTGGGCAGAGGCCCAAAAGCAAGTACTTTCTCTTCTCAGTATCAAGGCTATTCAGCCTGTCCCAGCAGAACTAAGGGGACAAGACTTTTATTCCAGACTTTTTCTGGTACCCAGAAAAGAAAACTCTTGGCATCCTATCCTGGATCTGTCTATTCTCAACACCTTTCTGGTGGTTCCAAAATTCAAAATGCTTACTCTCCAACAGCTGCTTCCTATGCTAGCCAAGGCCTCCTGGCTAGCAACACTAGACTTAAAAGAAGCTTATCTGCACATTCCCATTGGCTTATCTACTGCACCCAAGGTATTCACAAAATGCCTACCTCCAGCCATTGCATATTACAAGCAGAGAAGAATTCAAATTTACCCAAAATTGGACAATTGCCTGATTCAGGCATACGGTCATGAATTTGCTACTACAGCACCTGACATTTGTGGAGAGACTTCTAACTTCACTGGGGTACACCATCAACAAAAATAAATCACATCTGGTACCCAGCCAACAGATTGTATTCCTGGGAACAAGCTTGAACACAACTTCCTAGATGGCTTTCCTCACTCCAGGAAAACAAATTTATTTGACAAACTACTTCCATCTACTGGCCACCAAAACCCATCTGTCTGCAAGAACAATACTGCAAGCCCTAGGGTTCATGGCCTCTTGCATTCTACTAATTCCATATGCAAGACTACATATGAGGAAATTTCAGTGGTACTTAAAAAGTCTCTGGTGTCAACATTCTCAGGACCTGGAAACGATTCC
Source organism: Protopterus annectens (assembly GCF_019279795.1). Taxonomy (NCBI): domain Eukaryota; kingdom Metazoa; phylum Chordata; order Ceratodontiformes; family Protopteridae; genus Protopterus; species Protopterus annectens. The sequence goes on from NC_056744.1 coordinate 1,794,866,217, forward strand.
CATCATTCCTTGCCTAAGGACAGAGTTCCTTTGGTGGGCAGAGGCCTGCTACCACAACACGGGACTCCCTTTCACTCAACCCCCTGCCGCCCAAACCCTAACAGACGCATCAGACTATGCATGGGGGGGGCCCACATGGCAGGAAAATGCATTCAAGGCAAATGGAGTCCAAAGCAAATGCACCTGCATATCAATCAAAAAGAAGTGTTAGCTGTACAGAATGCTCTGACAGTCTTCAAAGGCCTTATTTTTCCAGGACAACGATTGGTAAAGACGGACAACACCACAGTTATGTGGTACATAAACAAGCAGGGGTTAACCCATTCCTACCCACTCTGCAGATTAGCCATGGCTGTGTGGAACACCGCCTTGAGCAGCCAAGTGCACCCTCAAGCTCAGTTCCTGCCAGGCAAACTAAATTCATTGGCAGACTTGAGCAGAAATCTCATGGACCCACACAAGTGGAAACTGGAACCCAAAATATTCAAGCTTTTGAGGAACAGGTGGAGGGCACCAGAGATGGACCTCTTTGCTTCCCCTCAGAACTGTCAATTGAGCAAATACCTGATTGCACCAGACTGGCCAAGCCAGCACTGGTGTACCCTCTTTGCGCAGTCTGACAGTAGTGCCTTCATGGCACCTGCCTCAGACCCCTTCCCTGCTGTCCCAGCAGGAGGGTCAGATTTTGCACCTTCAGCTACAGACCCTGAACCTAGCAGCCTAGCTCATCCCCTGAACTCATCACCAATAACCCTCAGTAAGCAGGTGCTGGATGCCATTCTTGAGGCAAGGAGGCCTAGTACTAGAAAATCCTGTTCGGAAAAGTGGAAAAGATACTGTTCCTGGAGCCAGTCTCAAGGAATGGACAACTGTGCCCAGCTTACCTCATATACTAGATTACTTAACAGAAGTGCTCCAGAAAAGGCCTATCCTTCTCTTCCATTAAGATTCATGCCTCTGCCATCTCAGCTCATAATACCGAGCCACCCCTCTTCTCTCATCCTCTGGTCAAACAGTTACTGAGAGGAGCCAAAAATTTAAGACCCCCAGGAGAGCTCCCACTCCAGCCTGGGACCTTAACTTTCTATTGGAAAAGCTCATGCTTCCACCCTTTGAACCTGCTGCTACAGCAGAGTTAAAATTCCTCTTATGGAAAACAGCTTTACTTCTAACCATCACTTCAGCAAGAAGAGTGAATTGCAGGCCCTTATGGCCATAGAACCCTTCATCATCTTCCATGCGGACAGGGTTTCCCTCAGGACTTAACCCATCATTTATGCCCAAGGTGGTATCTAGTGTGGCTTTAAACCAATCAATTCATTTGCCAATTTTTTCCCTAATCCCCAGAATAAAGGGGAAAGGATCCTGCACTCTCTGGACGTGGACAGGCAGCTTAAGTTCAATCTGGCAGGACTAAACCTCTCAGAAAATCTGACCAGCTGCTGGTCAGCTTTGCTGCAGGGGCAGAGGACAAGGCCATTTCAAAGCAAACCATTTCTAAGTGGATAGCACACTACATCCGTTTCTGCTACAAACATAATGGGAAACCTACCCCACAGGGGATCAGAACACATTCCACTAGGGCTACATCAACCTCTACCAGGGGCATCCTGGAAGCTGCAACCTGGAACTCTGTACACACTTTCACCAAGCATTACCACTTACCTGGATTTGCCACAGCAGACTTACAGGGCCTGATTGCCAGCCCCAATGCTTCATGTTAAGTTGTCATTCTCTCCTTCATTCTTGCTGGATGGGATCGGAGCCGAACCTCGGCTCCGACTCGCCCTATACTATAGCTCGAGAGCTATTTTTACCGGCTCGAGGCAGCCCTATATCCCACAATACCATGCGCTAACTCCCCAGATCTCGTTTGCCGCTTCGCTACGAGGTTGTCTTTTTTTACCGGCTCAGGTTAGTAAGGAGTTTTACTTAAACTAGTTTTCAGGTAGTTATCTTTGTCTAGGTCCCTACTGATTACCTTATTCTTGGACCCTTTCTTTTGTAGCCCTTCTTCCCTTATTTAGTTAATTTGTCATCTTGGGCCTACGGGCTTTACCTCAGTTTCCCCACCCCTTCCTATCTGTGTGTGTGGGTTTAGTCAGTTCCCTTAAATTGAGTGTGTGTGGACTGACTGTTTTTTTACTATGGTCAAAACTATGTCCAAAGACTCTAAGGTCTCGGGATTCAAGAAGTGTGACTCGTGCTGTCAGAAAATGTCTCTGACAAACTGTCACACTTCTTGCGTCTATTGCTTGGGGCCTTTACACCTGCAGGACTCTTGTTCCGTTTGTCACGGATTTAGTTAGAGTCCTGCAGGAGAGGCGTAACAAGCTTATTCTAAGGGGCTTGTTAAAGCCTGATGACTCCCCGTCCAAGTCTGGTTCGGGGAAGTCATCAGAAACCACCAAACCCTCGGCTCCAGCTTCTGAGTCTAGGGCTGGTGTTATTGAGATGGCTCCGACCTCGGTTCCGGCTGGCTCCGAGGCGAGCAAAGTGGTTTCCGCTCCGAAACCATCATCGGAGCCGACCCCAGCGCACAAGCGCTCTAGGTCCCCCTCCCTAGAGTCCGTTAGATTGGCTCCGAGATCCCCTGTCTTGTCGGAGCGGAGTCATAGGACTCATTCGTCGAGGTCATCTAGGCTTTCTGACCATGACATCGAGAGGGTGGTCAGTAGACTCATAAAATCTCAGGCACTGGCCCAAATGCTCCAGAGCCCATCTCACCAGACTGCGGCTCCTTCGATACAATTATCTATTCCTCCTCCGACTCATCACTTGAGCTCGGAGCCGGAGTTTCTCGGAACCGTGTCCTTGCCTGCGTCGGAGCCGATACTTCCTCCTTCGGCTCCGGTGTCGTCGGCTCTGACCTCTTCATTGGTTCCATCCGTGGAGAGGTCCGGGTGCCGAGACTTCATTGTCTGCTCCTAGGGGGCGAGTGGCATCGGACCCTTGTCCGACCCCGTTCTCCCTCTCGGAGTTTCGGCTCTGGTTAGTTCGGCCCCGACATCATTCTCTGAGCCTTCTCTGTCTGCTCCGGGGGTGGTTCCGGTCTCTTCGGAGCCGGTGCTACCTTTGGTGTCTGATAGGGGAGCCTTTGAGGTGATGCGGAGTGTGCTGGACCCCGTGTCCACTCCAAGGTTAAGTTCTGCGGCTCCTCCCTCCATAGTGCTTGTTAGGGTCTCTGGCCATTCTCTTGCACCTGTCAGCAGAGATCCACAGCGTGGGGTACCCACTTTGGGTGTCTCCTCCTCTTCCAAGGGCTCCCCTGAAGTTTCAGGGGAACCCCCTAGGAAAAGAAAGTGCAAGAGGAAGCACATGGACTCCCCCGAGTCTGTCACGTCGGACACTGACTTGGATGAGTCGGAAGGTTCCCCCAGATCCCCCTCTGAGGATGTCTCCTTTTCAGACATCCTGGAAATCCTAAGACAGAGGGGAAATTGGTCCACTCTCAAACCTTCCGAGGACGAGTCGGTTTACCTTGACGCTTTTGGATCTCACCCTTCCACCTCCTGGGTGTCTCCTCCTTTCGACCCACTAATGGAGGTAGTGGCTAGAAAGGCGTGGGCAGCTCCTGATTCAATGGAACCTACCCCTAGGAGGCCTTCTAAATTTATTTCTGCACCAGATGATAAATCCTTTCTCACCAAAGGCGTTTCAGTTGATGCTATGGTGGTAGCAGCAGCCACTAAGAAGGAATTGGCTGATCCTTCTGTATCTGTTCATCCTCCTAACAAGGAGTCCAGGACCATGGACAGGTATGGCAAGCGGACCTTTGCTTCAGCGACCTTTTCTATGCGATCGCTGAACTATTTGTCATTTCACCCGCCTTCAAAGAGACTTGCTCAAAGAGCTGGGTGAAACGGTACAGGATCCTTCTGCTGCAGGGTTTAAGGACAAAATAAACTCTCAGCTGGCTACCCTGAACTCCATTAACTCCTCCATGTGGCTAATTTCTTATGCAGCCGATGGAGCGAGTAGGGCCGCTGGTACAGGCGTTGCGTTAAAACGTCACGCTTGGATGCGGCTCTGTAACTTTGCTGATCCCTTCAAGGTGTCCTTCACTAACACCCCCTTTGATGGTTCGGAATTGTTCGGACCTCAGGTGAAGAATACCCTCACCAGATGCGAGCAAGATGTTAAAACTCTCTCTGCCGTGGGAGTCCGTTTTTCCACGCCTTCTAGACCTTATCCTAAGGGACAGAAAGGGGGAAAGATGTGGTTCCGCAAACCACAGGGAGTCTCACCTGCCACACATGGTGATTTTCCCCCTAGAGGCAGAGGGGGAAATAACAGACGCCGCCCCAGGGGCAGAGGGGATTCTCAGAACCAGGGTTCTAGGAAATCTTTTCCTGATCAACCCTTTCAGCATCCCTGAGAAGCTGCCCGACTGTCTGCCTTCGGAGGCAGTCGGGGGAAGATTATCTCTGTACCCGGAAGCCTGGCAATCCCTCTGCCAAGACACATGGGTACAGAAGATCATATCCGAGGGTTACAAAATCCCCTTTACCATCCCCCCGGTACAACTGCCAAAACCCCTACCAGATGTACCACCCGCACAAAGTGGTCAGGCTCAGCTAGAAATAGAAAAGCTATTAGCAAAAAGAGTCATCCAGGCAGTCCAAGCAGATCAGCTAGGGTCCGGAATTTACTCCAGGTTCTTTTTGGTACCAAAAGAGACAGGAGACTGGAGACCTATTTTGGATCTCAGCAGGTTAAACAAATCTGTGCTAAAGACAAAATTTCGGATGGTAACACTGCAGTCCATTCTACCCTTTTTGGGCAGAGACAACTGGATGTGCTCATTAGACCTCCAGGACGCATACTACCACATAAAGATACACAGACGCTCCAGGAGGTTTCTCCGCTTCCGGCTGGGAGTCAGTCATTTTCAATTCAGAGCCCTGCCCTTTGGTCTCACCACAGCCCCCGGGTGTTCACCAAATGTTTGGCAGTGGTCACGGCTCCCCTGAGACAGAAAGGATTCCAGGTGTTTCCATACTTAGACGACTGGCTCATTTCCGCTACCACCAAACACGATCTCATAATGGCCAGGGATTACACTATTCAGCTTTGCAACAGTCTGGGTATTTCTATAAATTTTGCAAAGTCCTCCTTGTTGCCTTGTCAATGTATAAACTTTATAGGCGCAGTATTAAACACCACAGAAATGTCTGCAACACTACCACCCCAGAGAGTGGCAGACATAAGGCGGAATGTTCAGACCCTGTTTCAGCCCAACAAAGTCCAGGTCAACCGAGTATTGAAAGTGTTGGGCTTCATGGCGGCGGCGATTCTTCTACTTCCATTAGCCCGCTTCCACATGAGGCTCCTTCAGTGGATGCTCTTTTCTCAGTGGTCTTTTCAACAGCTGTCAATGACCCACAACATTTGGATAACCCCATCTTGCAAGAAACATCTCTCCTGGTGGATGGTTTCCCCTCAGCTTTTTCAGGGCAGACCCTTTGTTCTCCCCCTTCCATTTGCCACTGTCAATGGATGCCTCCCTGATCGGGTGGGGGGGCATTATCAGGGCAGGATGGTTCAGGGCACTTGGCAACAGTCAGAATGCCACCTGCACATAAATGTCCTGGAGATGAGGGCAGTGCTTTTGACATTGCAAGCCCTTCAGAGCTCTCTTCCCACGGGGACTATAGCAATTCGGACGGACAATATGTCTGTGGTGTGGTACATAAACAAGCAGGGCGGAACAAAGTCCTATCCCCTCTGTCGAGAAGCACTCTGACTTTGGCAATGGGCGATTTCATCTCAACGGTTTCTGATAGCAACGCACATCCCCGGGAAGTCCAACGTCATAGCAGACAGATTGAGCAGAACTATCCTCATGCCTCACGAGTTGTCTCTAAATCAAGCGGTAGCAGACGGAATCTTTCGGAAGTGGGGTCAGCCTTGCTGCGACCTTTTCGCAACTCCCCAAAACAGCAAGTGCCTCGACTTCTTCACACTTTTTCCTCTGCCAGACCAACCCCTCAGAGACGCTCTTGTTCACGTTTGGCCCCGGGGTCTTCTCTATGCTTTTCCTCCTTTTCCATTGATCCCGCAATTAATTCAGAAAGCAATCGCATTGAGATCCAAAATGATCCTCATTGCCCCGTTTTGGCCTCGACAAGTTTGGTTCCCGTTCCTGCACAAATACCTACTGGAACAGCCTTGGCATCTGGAACCCCTTCCGGATCTATTGACCCACCTCACGGGCAAGCTGCATCAGTCTCTACATTCCATCAACCTCACAGCTTGGTTGCTCCACTTCCAGCCATAGCCAGGCTTCCCCTCATCTCGCCTCCTGTTCGTGATATCATTCTGGCCTCCCATAAGTCCAATACTAGGAAGACTTATGCTAGTAAATGGAAGCGTTTTTCATTCTGGGCGCAAAATAGGTCCTTAGATCCTTTTCATGCACCCATTCATGAGGTTCTGGACTTTCTGGCAGAGCTTTTTCATTCTGGATCATCATCGGCCACTGTCAGAGTACAATTAGCGGCCATTGCTAATTTTCATGTTGGACTCTCAGAAGCAAATATGTCCCACAAGCTCTGTAAAGCTTTTCTCAAGGGCATCTTTTTGCTCAGACCTCCAGTAAAAGATCCGCCTCTACAATGGGACTTGAATTTAGTTCTAACCTCACTAATTCTGCCCCCTTTTGAACCTGCAGCTTCTTGTTCCCTCAAACTACTTTCTTGGAAAACACTGTTTTTAGTAGCTATAACATCTGCCAGAAAGGTCTCGGAACTCCAAGCCTTGTCTGTCCTTCCTCATTTGGTTTTTCATAAAGACAGAGTAACTCTCAGAACAAACCCTTCCTTCCTTCCAAAAGTGCTATCGGAAGCAAATTTAAATCATTCTATTGACTTACCTGTCTTTTTCCCAGACTATACCAACAGAGCTGAACAAAAATTACATTCATTAGATGTTCATTGCCAATTACGGTATTATCTAGACAGGACAAAACAATTCAGAAAATCAGATCAGCTCTTTCTCTCTTATGCGGCAGGTAAGAAAGGGCTTCCGGTTTCGAAAGTTACCCTTTCCAGATGGCTGACATCTATTATTATCTTGGTCTATGAGTTGAGGCACAGGCAACTTCCCTCTAGGCCTAAGGCTCATTCAACCAGGGCTCTATCTACTTCAACAGTGTTTCAAGCAAGGTTACCACTAGATGCCATTTGTACAGCGGCTACATGGGCTTCCAAACATACTTTTATTGCTCATTACAAGCTTGATCTAGCCTCCAGAAATAGAGCTGATTTTGGTTCCACTGTACTCAGGAATCTGTTCCGTTGAGCCACCCAGGACCAAGGTGCTAGGGACGCTGTCCCATCCAGCAAGAATGAAGGCGAGAATGACAACTTAACATTAAGAAGTTATGTACCTACCATAACGTTCTATGTTAGTTGTCTTCTTCTCGCCTTCTTTCTTGGGTCCCTCCCTCCTGCCCCCTAGCCTGGACAGACTCGAGATTGAGTCCTTCCTTTTTGGGGATACAATATGTTGCGTCTTTTCCTGGTATCCTTAGTGTTACTATCAGGTAATCTTCTAATAAAGAGGGTTATAATTTTTTATTACAAGATTGTGTTTATACTATGTCTTAGCTTCCAAACGAGATCTGGGGAGTTAGCGCATGGTATTGTGGGATATAGGGCTGCCTCGAGCCGGTAAAAATAGCTCTCGAGCTATAGTATAGGCAGAGTCGGAGCCGAGGTTCGGCTCCGATCCCATCCAGCAAGAAAGAAGGCGAGAAGAAGACAACTAACATGGAACGTTATGGTAAGACATAACTTCTTATTAACTACTTCCACTCATCCTCTGCTTTGGGAATCAACCCAACTGTGATGACTGCAACAGTGAAACACGAAGAACATAGTACAGTTGTGTCCACGTACCATAAATGTAGATGGAGTGTATTCACTGTTGCAGTCATGGTTACCCTCCCTCCAGCCCCCTGACTTCTCTTTACTTTCTGTCTTTGTTGTTTGGAATATCTTGTATCATTGGTATTTGTTTTTTGCTGGGGGTGTTCCATACCATGTAATTGCTTCCTATTTTGGGGGCTGCTGACATCTAGGGCAAGAAAAACTGATGTAATAGCGTTGGCTGCATGTTTTATAACCCTTGACAACCTGATGTCATGGAAGAAGCAATAGCAGCAGATGCAGAAATCTGGTATTCAGGCCGACTGAGGGCTACCTGCAGGCAGATAACCCAAATGTGTTGACTGCAACAGTGAATACACTCTAACATCTACATTTATGGTAAGTGTACACAACTGTACTATGTTCCTCTAGTCCTAACTTGTGTGTGTGAACTTATCGAGGCTGGCCTTTCATACTCCTCAGTGAAAGTCCACCTGTCTGCAATCTCTGCCTGCTTTACCCCTAGACTCCCCTCTACTATCCAGGTTAGATGTTAAATTGTTCCTGAAAGGGGTCTTGCACATCAGACCACCAAGAAAACCCGTCCAACCACCTTAGGACTTGAACTTTATCCTAGAAAAACTTTCACTGACTCCATTTGAGCCAGCCAGCTCTGCCATACTCCAAATGTGTACATGTTCTACTGGTGGCCTTTACCTCTGCTAGAAGGGTGGCAGTTACAAGCTCTCATGGCTTGTCCACCCTACACTATTTTCCACAAAGGCAGAGTGACTCTGCATACCAACCCTTCTTTCATGCCCAAGGTGGTCAATGAACTGTATTTAAACCAGACAGTTCACCTGCCCACCTTCTTCCCCTCTCCCACTAATGACAGTGAGAGAATACTCCATTTCCTGGACTTAAACAGGCAACTGATGTTTTATTTGGACAAAACTAAGTCCATTAGAAAATCCAACCATTTGTATCCTTCCACCCCAGAGCCCTGGACAAGGCAGTCTCCAAACAAGCAGTTTCCTGCTGGATCATGGCAAGGGCCTATTCAGGGAGTTAGAGCTCACTCTACCAGGGTCGTAGAATCTTCCAAAGCCGCCTTCAAAGGCCTGGACACAGCCTCCATTCTGGAGGTGGCCACCTGGTCCCTCTATACATACCTTCACCAGACACTACAAATTGGACCACATTTCCAGAGCAGGGTTTGCTATGGCAGTCCTGCAGGGCTTTCTGGAATCCGCTACCTCTACCTCCACCCTTCCTTCTTCCTAAGCTGTGGCACTGTCCCACACTAAGAATACTGTAGCATGGGAATAGGACGACATAGAATAACTGTTGTAAAATCTTATCATAACCGTAGATGTGCTTCTCTTCTATGTTGCAGTATTACTCCCCCCCCCTCCACCTGTCCCCCTTCATTCCTATTGGCCTGATTAGAGTGCACCCATGAACACCACCTAGACTACGGTCAGACTAGCCAGCAAATGGCACTTCATACTTCTTGTGGACATCATTTGGCTCTTACTAGTTGACTGTCCGAGTGGTCAATTAAGTTCTGAGGTTTCTGCATGTAGTTGTCGCATTTAAGATTCCTGGTTTATGACCCTACATGTGACGTCCCACGCACCTATAACAGCCAGGCTTAACCTTTTGTATAGGAGCTGAAGTTAGTGTCTCCTGAGGCGGAGAATTCCACACTAAGAATACTGCAACATGGAAGAGAAGGACATCTATAGTTATTGTAAGATTTTACGCAACTATTCTTTTTACTTGGACAACTGTACTTTTTGCTTGAAAGTTGTGAAAAGCAGTCCATCCGCAAAAGTTATGGTTCAGTTAAACATTGAGCTTAGTCATTCTGAGGAATGAAATTTAAATCACTTGTTACTCTGGTTTCCCCACTGAATATATGATGGTATCTATAGCATAGAATTCTGAAGGTTTTTGGCTCAAGACTGATCCCTACATCCACTATTCTGACCATGGCTGCTTTTGTATATGTACATGTAGTTTTACAATGAATGAGTTGCGGACTTTGAATTTTTGTGTTTGTGCTTGATTTTTGATAGCATTTTTTCTGTCATTTTTCTTTCAGATCCAGACTTGTTGAGGCATGAGTTGAGTTCTCGTTTTTTGACCTCACAAGAGAGAGGTGGCACCATTGGACCTCTGGCATTCCAGTTCCATCAGCACAATCACCAACACCAGCACACCCACCAACATACGCACCAGCACTTCACTCCATACGCTTCCATCGTCCCTCCACCGGCACCACCCATGGTGCGTACCCCACGCCAAAATGTGAGGATAAGTAGAGCGTGCCTTTATGTTTATGGTGTGGGAAGGGTTCTGTTTGAAACTGCTTTCTGCTGCTTATTGGAGACTTGCAGTGTCGATTCTTTTTGGCTTTTTAGCTTGTGGGAAGGTTGGGGAATCTGAAGTTACATTGTAGTACTCTCTAACCTGTAACGACATGGAATGAATGTTACTGGCCTTTACAGTTTTATAAGAGCATTGATGATAAAAGATTGAGGCAATACTGCTTTCATGAACTTTAAATGTTAACCAGCTTAAAAATGGAGTTCATTCATGCCACTTTATTAAATAACTAAACATTTGGAGACATCACGTGAAGGTGTGAGGACTGTAGATTCTTAATCCTTCTGGGACACTAGTTGTGTACTATTTTTAGCCAGACTGGCCTGGGATGTGTTGCAAAAGAAAGCTGTGAACAACCCCTTTTGGAAGACTTGCAAGATTTGGTATTAACTATGGTGATAAAAATGACACTTTAGGTATTCCCTTGACAAAAATTGTATGTGCGTGTGTTTGTGGACTGTATTGCCTGTTATTTGGAATGAGTCTCTTCCTTTGAACCCTCAGGTCAGTCTCAGCCTGTGGCTTGATCAGAAAGATTGATTTATTCTTTGGTGATGTTCGTGTTTCACTGTTGCAGTCATCACATTTAGGTCATCCTGCCAGGGGTAGCCCTCAGTCGGCCCAAATACCAGAGGCTTAGTATTTTTGTCTGTTGCTTTTGCTCCAGGACTGACATCCGGTCAGCAGTGGTATAAAATCAGGCAGCCGACGCAATTACATCAGTCTTTCTTGCCGAGGAGCTCGAAGCAGAAGCAGTTTGCACGAGTGCCAGTTCGCTAACTGAGTTTTCGTTTCCAAATTGAAGTTGAAGTCTTCTAAAGCTAAGTACCCCATTGGGGATCCTTTTTTTCTTGCTCTAACCGATGTCAGAAAACGTAAACAATTGTCTCGCCTGTGGAAAGCAAATAGCTCACCGAGACTTCCATTCCTAATGTGTCACCTGTTTAGGCTCAGACCACAACATCCCTCGCTGTCACTTTTGTGCTTTGTTCAACGCCAGAACTGTATATCGTTGGGCCCTTATTGTAGCTAGATATTTGTGCTCTCGGTCCTCTAATTCCGATATAGCTTTGCTAAGCCATATGGCTACCAAACTTCTGACAAAACGTAAGGATAAAGACAGAGACAGACCACATAGGTTCAAAACTGCCAATGCCGCTTCTGTTAAGCTAGTAGTCAGTTCTCCAGTCCGTTCTTCCACAGCCCCTGATGCCTGTTTCTGTGGATTCGCAGGCTGTTACCGAGACCCTTTCGGAGTCTGGTATGCCGCTAGACTCTTCTTCGACTAAGGATCCTGCAGATGTCTCTACCTTGGATGGGTCCAGAGCCGCTGAGCAGGCACCGGCTTCTGAGGAAGTACTTCGTACTACCGATACTCGACACAGACTGATGACTTCTTTCGCGTCTTCAGTTTTTTCTAAAACTACCGAGTTTCTAAGGCCCAGGGTACGAACTACCCCCAAAAAATTACCCAAGCTTGGGCACCTACTTCTTACCTCAATCTCAAATGCTTAATATGGCGTAAGAGCTTGTTAGGGGAAGCCAGGCTACCCCTTCCAAAAGAAAGAGACTTGTCCTCAGTAGTTTTATCTAAACAGGAGTCCGATGAGACTGATGCTTCTGAATATGAAGACATGCAACCCCTCTCTGCTTATGAGGATTCTGATGCAGAGGAATCCATTCCTTCTGCCTCTTCACCTGAGAACTTTTCATTTGGTGAAACCCTTCATACTTAAGGGAGCATTTCCAGTGGGAATGTCAGGACTACCCTCAGTCAAAAAAGAGACTCGGGGAATTCTTAGATTTACCACAGCACAGACCTTTGGCCATTACTCCTGTCATGGATGTTGTTCATGATGTTTTTATGTAATCCAGTTTGACTCCCGACACCCTTCCTCCTGCTCCCAGGAAACCTGACAAGTACTACAGAGTCCCTGATTCTCAAAGATTTTTTTTAAAAAATCCTACTGCTGACCCAGAGGTCATCTCTCAAGGACCAAAAGGAATTCAAACAACCTCAGCTAAGAATGCCACTGCCTCAGACGGATTCCTGAGCTACAGACAGATGGGGTAAAAAAGTATACACCTCTGCTACTCTTGCTATTAGAGCACTAATTGTCAGTTCCACATGCTGAAATAGCAGCATACCATGGAACTACTCAAACAAAAAATGTCTTCCTTTCCTGCTTGTGCAGAAAATAGACTTACAGGAGCATATGCATTCGGTAAAGCTGTAGCTGTTTTGTCCAAAATGTCTGACGTTGCATGTTTTGATTATACTGCTAGAACTGTTTAACACCTGAAACGTATTGGAAAAAGTTTTGTGAGCATAGATGCAAGGCAGATGAAAGTGTTTGTGAATATGTTGCTGAATTGAGCACTTATTTCCATAGGTGGGTGAGTGGATGTCAGGTCACCACTTTTGAAGGGCTGGCAGACCTTTTGGTGAGGGAACAAGCCCTTAGCACTTTGCCTGAGGACATGAGGATCTGGTTAGCTGATAGACAGTGTGCTACTTCAGAGGAGTTGGGGAAGAAGGAAGACCTAGACCTGGCAGGCAGGGCAGCCCAGAACAGGAAGGGGACCCCCAGTACTGCTCATGGGTCTGAAGGAACCCATGGTAGGCAGCACAGACTGTCCCAACAGAAACTGCTACTAGCAGGGGAAGCCTGTAGTCCAGGTACACATCCAGGAGCTAGGGTTAAATGTTTTGAATGCAACCAGTGAGGCCATGTGGTATACAGGTGTCCACGGAGGCAAGGTGGGGAACCAAAGGTGAGAGAAGCCAGTAAGTGGGAAAGACAAAATGCCAATAGTATGTTTTGAGACAACAAGGGTACCAAACTACCATCCTGCAGATGTCCTGATAGGGAAGGATTTGGATGAGGCAGTACCATGTGCTTATGCAGTTACCCGCAGTCAGACTGAGACAAGCATGTGGGTCTGGTAGCCTGGGGGAGACCAAGACAGACTGCATACTTGCGGACCAAACTGCTGAGGTGTTAATTCAAGGAATGAGCTACGCTGTAGCAGTGAGTCTGAAGGTGAGCCACAGCTGCTTGTAGGTACTGATGTTCCCTTGGACAGAGTGACTGCAAAGGTAGAGGTGAGTATTAGTACCCAGGCTGTGACAGTGAGGCACCACTGTCAGAGGATGCCAGACTTCCTGTGGAAGGGGAGCTGGGAAGGGTTACAAGGAGAGAGTGGATACAGGCTCAGCTCTCAGACCCTAAACTGCAAGGCCTGAGGCAGGTAGCTACGGAGGCACATGATTCTCAAGGAAAGGGGGAATCTGTATACTGGGACAAAGGGTTACTATACAGAGTGTGGACCCCTGAGTGAGGGCTAGAAGGTGAGAGAGTACAGCAAGTGGTAGTGCCTAGAGCCTACTGTCTGGTGCTTCTAGCCATAGCCCATGATATTCACTTTGCACGTCATATGGCCATAAAACGCACAGAGGCGTATTATACAAAACATCTATTCACCTGGAATTTCCAGAGATGTAGCAGGGTACTGCAGGACCGGATATGAATGAGAGGTTTCAACAGCTAATGTCATTCAGGTTGTTAATTGAATAATTGATATAAAAAGGCGGGTTTCTTAAATATATAAGGGAATGAGATTTTATGTACTATGTTCTGAAGAAGTCTTTTTACACGGATGAAAGCGCGTAAACTATGTCGTTTGTTGCTTAAATAAAGTGTATTGAACTGTGCATGAATCCAGTCTTTCTTGGAATTTATTGCTGCAATTCTGTTTGCTGCCATTGGTTTTGATTTATTATTAAATATTTAAAAAACTTTTAACTGTGGCTGTTTTGTGTAGAGATAAGTTAACCTCTAAGAGTACATTGCATGTATATAATAAGGATCCTGTATCAAGTCACTCTAATAATTCTTGAGACTGTTTAGTCATACTACCAATTGGATAATATTGCACAGTAATAATTGGACACCCTTTTAAGGGCCTTTGAGTAGCTGATAAATATTAGCTGAATGATGGCAGGATTACTACCGTATAGTCTGGGTAAAAGGGGTGCAGCTGGAGAACCTGTGCCAGCCTTTCCCAGGAGTGTCTGCGTGGTTGTATAAACCTATCTCAGTGTGTGTGTGTGTGTGTGTGTGTGTGTGTGTGTGTGTGTGTGTGTGTGTGTGTGTGTGTGTGTGTGTGTGTGTCAGCTACTTGGGCAGGGACATGAAGCACTGGTTGGACAGAGAGGGTGTTGGAAATTTTAGCTTGCCCAGCTGGCTGAGATCTGGACCCTGTAGCTGTGCCAGTGGGGGAGTCTTACTGAGGACCTGGAGAGTGAGTGAGTGACCAGCCCCAGACTGACTGTTCTTTATGTGTGCTCTTAAGGGAAATTGCACTTTACTGTGTGTATTTGTTATCCTTTCCTCCCATATGAGATGCCCTCTCTGGTGTTAGTGGTAAGGATTGAGACTCCTTGATTGCTGGGGCAGGGCACGGGTGTCACAGTGCTTTGACACCCTAGAAGCATCTGGGAGGGCAGCAGTCACTGGTTCTGCCCTTAAAAGGCATGCTTGACTTAAGGAACAGATCTTGCCAGACCATGTCAAATCAAAATTATTGGGCGCACCATTGAACAAACACAATTTGTCTGGCACCAACGCAGAAGAGATCTTAAAAATGATGGAAGAAGAAGCTAAATCTATGCAGACAGTTAAAGACTTTTTGCAGGTCCAGCTTCCGAGGTTCAGTAGGCATTGCCCCTCCAAGCACTGGTCCTTTCCGGGCCCCTCCAGGCCAGCTCAGCCTAGACCAAGGGGAAGCAGACCCCCCCCCCCCACGACAGCAGCCCCAGGGAATGCAGAGATCTAAGGAATGGAGTTCTTCCTTTTCAAGAACAGGGAGTGCTAAGCCACCCCCTTATGGTAAGAACTCGCATTGACTTTACACCTCCACCCCTTACCTCTGCCCACCTGCTTGTGCCCCTAGGAGGAAAACTCTCCTTCCATGCAAACAACTGGACCTCTATCACGAAAGACTGATGGGTTCTCAACATAGTGTCCGAGGGCTACAAATTTTATTTCCACACACTGCCATCCCCAAAAGGGTTCCCAGATCTTCATCCAAACCAGTGGGCAGTGGCCAAAAAGCAAGTCCTTTCTCTGCTGTCCATGAGGGGAATACAACATGTTCCTGCAGACCAGATAGGCCAAGGGTTTTATTCCAGACTCTTCCTGGTACCCAGAAAAGAGGGCACCTGACGGCCCAATCCTTGACCTATCCATTCTAAACACCTTTCTGGTGATGCCAAATTTCAAAATGCTCATCCTCCAACAGCTTCCTATGCTTTCCAAGGATGCTTGGTTAGCCACCCTAGACCTAAAAGAAGCCTACCTACACATCCCAATCAGGGAATCATGCAGGAAATATCTGTTTCAGGGCAGGATCTATGCACTTTCAGTTCTCTGCGCTTCCCTTTGGCTTATCCACTGCTTCCAGACTTTTCACAAAGTGCCTGGCTCCAGCCATTGCTTTTTAAAGACTCAAAAATATTCAAATTTACCCCTACTTAGATGATTGCTTGATTCAGGCAGTCAGGAAAAGCTGTTACAGCACCTGACCTTTGTAAAGGACCTACTGACCTCCCTGGGGTATACTGTCAACGAAAAGAAATCAAAACTAGTCCCACACAAGACTTGTATTCCTGGGAGCAAGCCTGGACACAGCATCCCAGATGGCATCCTTACTCCAGAAAAACATGCCTACCTGGCAGGCTGCTTCTCTTAACTAGCCACCAGAACCCAGTTATCCGCAAGGAAAATTCTGCAAACTCTAGGGTTCATGGCCTGCTGCATTCTACTTGTTCCATATGCCCAACTGCATATGAGGAAACTACAGTGGTACCTAAAAAGCCGTTGGTGTCAACGCTCTCTAGACCTGGAAACTATCATACCAATGATACCTTGTCTAAGGAAAGATTTTCTTTGGTGGGCAGCAGCATGCAACCACAAGGGACTTCCCTTCTCACAACCCCATGCCGCCCAGACCCTCACCACAAATGCAACAGACTATACCTGGGGTGCACACCTGGACAGCAGGTGCATTCAGGGCTATTGGGAGCCCATATCAAGTTCATCTGCACATCAACCAGAAAGAGATGCTAGCTGTTCAGCACACCCTACCAGCTTTCAGACCCCTAATCTCCCCGGGGCCTCTACTGATCAAAACAGTTAACACCACAGTGATGTGGTACATCAACAAACAGGGAGGAATTCACTCATCTTCTCTGCAGGCTCAACATGAACCTTTGGCACATGGCCTCAATCATGCAACTACACCTGCTAGCACAATTCCTGCCAGGCTCCCTAAACTCTGGCAGACAACTTGAGCAGAAATCTGCTAGACCCACACAAGTGGCAGCTAGACCACAGAACCCTTCATCCTTGTAACCCAGAAATGGGGCACCCCGAAGGTGGATCTCTTTGCCTCCCACTCTAATCAGCTCAGCAAATTCTGCACCAGGGAACCTTACAGCAAGACCTGGAAAGTGGATGCTCTATCCTTTTTCCAGTGGGTAAACCTCTCTGTTTATGCATTTCCCCCTCTACCATGCGTTTCAAGGGTACTACTCAAAATAAGGGTGGAAAAACCGAGGACAATCCTGATTGCCCCAGACTGGCCACGTCAGCACTGGTACTCACTGCTGAGCAGCCTGTCACCATGGCACCTACCTCAGATCCCTACACTCCTGACTCGGAAGAATGGAGAATTCATGCATCCCCAATTGCAGACCCTCAACCTGGCAGCCTGGCTTATTCCCTGACCTCTCCTCAAGCTGCCAGATATTATACGTGAGGCCAGATGCCCCAGCACTAGAAAGTCCTATACTAAGTGGAAAAGGTTTTGCACCCAGATCCAGGCTAAGGGAGCCGAAACAGCACAGCCCTCCCTACCTTTCACCCTGGATTACCTAGCAAGACCTACTGCACAGGGGTCTTTCCTTCTCTTCAATAAAAATTCATGCCTCTGCCATCTCTGCTCATTACAGCACTGAGCCACCTCTCTTCTCTCACCCTCTCATCATACAGTTCCTAAGAGGGGCTAACAACTTAAGGCCACCCAGAAGAGTGCCTACCTCAGCTTGGGACCTTAACTTTGTGTTGGAAAAGCTCACCCCCCCCCCCCTTTGAACCTGCAGCTTCAGCAGAGTTAAAATTCCTCTCTTGGAAAACAGCCTTGCTTCTGGCCATCACTTCAGCTAGAAGAGTTTCAGAGCTACAAGCACTCATAGATATAGAGCCCTTTATCATTTTCCATGCTGACAGGGTCTCCCTCAGGACTATAACCCATCATTCATGCCTAAAGTGGTGTCCAGTGTGGCCCTCAATCAATCCATTCATTTGCCCACCTTTTTCCCTAACCCACAAAACAAGGGGGAAACGATTCAGCACTTTCCAGATGTGCACAGACAGCTCAGATTTTAGCTAGATTGGACTAAATCTTTTAGAAAGACTGACCTATTGCTAGTCTGCTTCGCAGCAGGGGCAGAGGGCAAGGCCATATTCAAACTATTTCCAAATGGATAAGCACACTGCATCCATTTCTGCTACAAAACCGCACAGAAAACTACCCCCAAAGGGGGGGGGTAAGAACACATTCCACCAGGGCAACCTCCACCTCTGCAGCTTTTCTCAGAGGGGTCCCCACCAGGGACATCCTGGAGGCTGCAACATGGACTTCTGTTCATACCTTCACGAAGCATTTCCACCCGCCTGTCTTCTCCAAATCCAGGGCAGGCTTTGCCACTGCAGTCTTGCAGGGCATCCTAGCCAGCCCCCAGTCATCTTGACTGCCTCCACCCTTTTCTTCAGCTTTCTCCAAATCCAGGGCAGGCTTTGCCACCGCAGTCTTGCAGGGCATCCTAGCCAGCCCCCAGTCTTCTTGACTGCCTCCACCCTTTTCTTCAGCTTTGGGAAGCAGACCCAAATGTGATGACTGCAACAGTGAAACACGAAGAACATAGTACACTTGTGTACACTTACCATAAATGTTGATGTTAGAGTGTATTCACTGTTGCAGTCATGGTTTCCCCCTCCTCCTCCATCCCCCTTGTATCTCTCTCTCTCTCTCTCTCTCCTTACAGGGAATTTTTGGTATTTACTTTCTACTGGTGGTGGTCTTCCACCATAACCTAGCTCCCTATTTGAGGGCTCCTGACAGTTGGGGCACGAAAAACTGATGTAATGGCGTCGGCTGCCTGATTTGAATACCAGTGACGACCTGACATCAGTCCTGGAGTGACAGCAACTGACCCAAAAATACTAAGCCTCTGGTACTCTGGCTGACTGAGGGCTACCCTTGGCAGGATAACCCAAATGTGATGACTGCAACAGTGAATACACTCTACATCTGCATTTATGGTAAGTGTACACAAGTGTACTTTGTGGTGCTTAGTTTTTTGATTCCTGCATGGAGTGGAGTCTGTTGTCTTTTATGTAATCACATTGCTGTGTCATGCTTTGTCGGCAGTTAGTCTAGCTTTCCCCCCTTACAGCTGAGGTCAGTTTATGCTATCCTCTTTTAAAACCGCTGATATACCCTGTTTTAGCAGTCATTTTAAAGTTGCTGTCTTCTGTAGAACTGGACCCATGTGATGTATTATTGTGGAGTTAATTTAGACTGGCCTGTTATTCATAAGCCCAAGATCATTCTAGCCTTCATTTCTCCTTGTACATTGGGTTATATAGCATTAGCCTTAAGAGGTGAGCCCGAGCTCATTGTGGTCCATGACTTTGTGAAGTCTGTCCGGTTTCGGTCCATAAACTCCCATCAGCTTTTTAGAATCTTACTGATATGGACCCTCAGCATGTGACTTGGGTCTCATTCTCTTCAGCTTGATTCCTGAAGTTGTAGAGTGATCCCTGTTTTAATATTTGCTCTTCTGTGCTTTGTACAATTTCTGGTCTGTGAGTTCTGTTTCTGTTGAGTTCTTTAAGTGTGACCAGTGTGGTCTGTTGCCATTTGTTTGATGGGTCCTATTGGTTTTTGTGACCTCCTGGGATAGATTTATGATGTCCTGACTTGACCGTAGTATTCTTAACAGATGGGTTGTAGCTTGGTGACGTCCTTTCAGGATACCAAAGCTTTACCTTCCCAGGAAGCATGTCCAGATGATGACCTAAGCTCATAGGCATCTTGGGTATAAAATCGGACGCAAGTATGAGATCCTCAGACTATCTTGCCACCAGCCTGAATGCAAGTTTTTGCACCAGATGGACTGTGATCATTTGGTCACTCTATACCATAGTTTCACCTATCAGATAAGTCCCCACTGGAGATCCATCCTTCTAACTTTTTGACTGTTCTGCTAATTGTTATTAAATGTCATCTAGGAGGGTAAGTGTGAATGCAGTATGCAACTTCCGTACAAAGACTTTCACACTAAGTGGCTGTTAATGTGTGGGCTCCAAACAACTGTAAATCCTGCTCTGTCAGTAGTTTGTTCCTAAAACTCTATGGTCCAACTGTCCACACAATACCTTCCTCGAGACCCACAGTTTGAAGCACTTGGCCCACTCCTCCACGTTGGAAGGCCCGAGCTTCCACCTAAGAAAAATCTTAACAGACCTAGAGAGGATCATCCTGCCCTTGTTTCAGAATCTGATATACCTCTTGAATTGGTTGAACCTGGGGTATGTCAGTTGTCCTCTCACAAACCTGCTGTTGTGACCCTGCTAGAGGCGAGTACGATTCCTGAAGCCTTGCAGACTACAAAGTCCTGTAGCAAACCGCAGTTCATTATCTCAGGGGGCCCTCAAGGAATCCCGCAGATCCTTGTGCTGGAAAAGATTTCCAATTCCCTCATAGAAAAGTGCAAAGACTAATAACCCCATAAGCTGCTTCAGATGGACGTCACCCTTGAGAAGAAAAATCAAAAATTTAAACACTGGACGTCACCTTCTGCATCCAGGGAGAAAGAATGGATTGCTTTTTTTTCCAGGAGTATTTAAGGCAGTCATGTCTGTGAAGCCACATTCCTTTGTCACCCAGCCTTCTGAGGCCTCACCACACAAACAAGCTCAAGATTGTTCCTCGTCTGATGAGGAACCTGACAGGGAATTCTGATCTTTCTCTCAATTACTCTTGCCAGTTACACTCTTCTGAACGTATATCCTCAGTTGAGGGAGATGCACACTCTAGATTACTCCTTGAAAGAGGATTCCTATGGAGAATCCTTACCAAGCAGTCCAGAGAGGTGTCTGAGGTGCAAATGCGATATTACAATACTCCTGCTCCTCCAGTTCGTCCACTGCTGGATGCTTAGCTGGGCACATTTCAGGCCAATTCTTCGCCACTGGCTTCTGTCTTCTGCTCCAGAAAAGGCCAGATAGGTTCTATAAAGTTCCTGATAAACTTGCATACCTCTACAAAAACCTTGTGGCAGACCCAGCAGCTGTTTCCCTGACCTCAGACAAACCTTCCAAGTTGCTCTTTGGCACTAATATTCTCCTCAATGGCAAGGACACTTGAGCAATGGACAGGTGGGCTAAGAAGGTGTGTACTTCCTCCAGCCTAGTCTTTAGGGTAGCAGATTAACAAACTCAAATGACCAAATGCTTACTGTGTGCTCCAGTCCTAAAACAAGACCTTCACAGAGCCACAGACACCAGAGTTAGAACAGCATAAGCTAAGCAATCTCTAGTGGCCCAGACTTCTCAAATAGCCAGATGTGATTATAAAATATAGCTATGATACCTCTTCTAGGGTGTCTGCCATTGACTGAGTGATCAGCTGGTATGCCTGGCTACTAGTCCAGACTATCCAGAAGATTTCAAGTCTTAGATTGTAACTACCCCTTGGATAACGGCCTCCTTTTTGGCTGACAAACTGGTAGTCTCTTCAAGACTTTCAGGAATAGGGCAAGACAGTAAAAGATTGCAGTCAGATTCTGCTTTCTGCAGTTCCCAAGTTCTGTAGAAATTGTCTAGCAAAATTTACCTCCTTTACCAAGAGAAATCCTAGAACACCTCATAGGCAAAGGAGAATTCCTAAGAGAAGATTCCCAGAAAAAACTCGGAGGAATACCCCTTCTGGGAGATCTCCGTTCTGTAGTAGATCCTGTGACTAAATTGCAGCCATCCCGCTCTCCAAACCCTACCCTTCAACTCCTTTGTCAAAAAGCCACTCTTTCTCTGTCTCTCTTCCTTTCTGGGAAGCAATAACCTCAGACAAGTGAGTCTTAAGTATTATTAAGGAGGGTAACTTTGTCTTGGGAAAGCAGCCCAACCTCTGGGGGAATACCCCCCCTCCTCCTCCCAACCAGATACACCTGTAACATGAAAGACTTACTGGCCCAAGGAGCCATAGTTGAGGCCCCCCATCCTATTTAGGAAAAATATTTTACTCTAGGATCTTTTTTGTTCCAAGGAAAGCGGATCAGTGGAGATCTATCCTGGATCCCTCCCGGTTAAACACCTTTCTAAGAGTTCCCTCCTTCAAAATACTGTCCTTACAAACTCTTCTACCCTTTCTACTTCCTCGAGATTTTCTCACATCCTTAAACCTAAAGGATGCTTATGTTCATATTCCCATCTGTCATTTCTGCAGAAAATTTCTCCGGTTCTTTACTAGGTCATTACATTTTCATTTTTTCTGCTTTGTCCTTTGGTCTTTCTACAGCTGCAGGGTTTTTTTTTCACAGAGTGCGTGGCTCCAGTAGTGCCTTTCTGCCTCACTCAGGGCAAACAAATCTTCCCGTACTTGGACAACCTTCTACTCCAGGCTTCATCCAGGGCAACTCTTCCAAAGCACCTTCATTACACTGTGTGACTTTTGACTCTTCTGGAGTCCCCCATTAGTTACAAAAATTTTTTAGCTATTTTCCATGCAGCAGCTGACCTTTCTGGGATGCAGTCTGGACACATCTGACATGCATGCTTCTGTTCCTCAGGAGAAAGTCGCCTCCATAGCCAACGAGTTGTTAATACTTTCCAGGAAGGATCACTGCTTAGCCAGGCAAGCTCTCAGGGCCCTTGGACTTAAGGCTGCCCCCATCCGTATACTGCCCCCTCGCCAGACTACAAATGAGGAAAATACACAATGGTATCCGAAGTCAGCCTGGTCCCAACACTCGCCATCTCGGTACCCACATCCCTCCTCGCCAGGCTGTACTGAGGAAAATACACAATGGTATCTGAAATCAGTCTGGTTCCAGCACTCTAACCATCTCAGTACCACATTCCTACTCTTCCTTGCATCAAGAAGAAACTCCTTTGGTGAAGCAACCACGTTATGCTCATCCAAGGTCTTCCATTCACTCCAAACCCCCACAACCAAGTCCTGTTTACAGATATTTCAAACAGAGCATGTGGGGAGGGGGGCTTGAACGGAAGACCACAGGGTGCAAGGGGAGTGGCCTGCCCATGTACTAAAAGAGCACATCAACTCAAAAGAAATGAGGGCACTTCTACAAGTCCTACAAGCATACAAACATTCTCGCATCTCTGGAAACCAGGCAACTCTGCTGGTGTACACAGACAACACCACTGTGATATGGTACATAAACAAGCAGGGAGGCTCAAGGGCCCCCCCCCCATGCAGGCTAGCACAGCTGGACTGGCACCTAGTGTCTGAACGGACTCTTAAATTTACAGTAACATATATTCCCTCTCAGCAGAATCTATTGGGAGACTGCCTAAGCAGGGCTTGGAGGACATTCATGAATGGTCCTTGAACACAGAGGTGCTGAATTCAATTACCCTCAGATGGGGACTCCCCATGTAGATCTCTTTGCCTCCTCTCAGCATCACCTGCTCCCGCTTTTCTGCACAAGGAATCCATCACGTCTAACCTGGAGGACATATCCCTTCTCTTTCTGGTGGATGGAGCAGTTTCTTTATTCATACCCCCCCCCTCTACCTCTTCTCCCAAGGCTCCTTCTCAGGTTGCAAAAGCAGTCTCCTGTTTCGGGTACTTTTCTGGCCAAGACCACACTGGTTCCCACTCATTTCACCTATCAAAGGGAAATTACTGGAGAATCCCTCCAAAACCAGCTCTAATCATCCAACAGAAAGAGCAGCTCCTTCATCCTAATCTCTGACCTCACTCAGCCTAACCTTCTGGGGGATAGGGTTTTAATCTCTACAAAATGCTTTTTTTCTGAAGAGGTTGTTCAAATCCTACAAGAAGTCAAGAAACCTAGCATCAGGAAGTCTTACACAGCTAAGTGGAAGAGATTTTCCATCTGTTGCTTAAGTGCAAACTCCAACCCCTTCTATCGGACGCCCCCACAGTACTCCAGTATTGTGTGAATTGCTACATTTGAGGTTGGTCTGCTCCTCCATTAAGGCTTACTTGTCTGCTGTGAATGCTTGCTTACCTTTGGAGAGCCCCCAGTCGTGTCAAGGATAGAGATTAAAACTTTTCCGAGAGGAGTTTTACATCTTAAAACCCCAAGGAACCTGTCATCTCATCATGGGTCCTTCATTTTGTTTTGTAAAACCTCAGCTTCTCCTGTCCTTGACTTCAGCCCATAGTGTCTCAAAACTCCATACTGTCATGGATATTCCACCCTTCCTCATCTTCCACAAAGACAGTTGACCCTCTGGTTCAATCCACCCTTGATGCCAAAAATAGTTAATGAGCTTACCCTCCACCAAGCAATTAATCTGTCTACCTTTTTTCCCCCAGCCCCCAGAATTGAGGGGAAAAGAATATTACACTCTCTAGCCATTCACAGACAGTTGAAGTTTTACCTGGACAAAACTAAGGATATCAGAAAAACAGATCAGCTGTTCATCTCATTTATGGATTCCAGGTTAGGACAACCAGTATCCAAACAATATGGTGTTCCTGTATTTAAACGGCTATTTCCTTTTGCTGCTGTCACCATGGAAACACTTTACCCACATGGCCAAAAGCACACTGCACTCGTACAGTGGCTATATCTGGTGCCTTCCACAATGAGATGGATACCGGGTCCATTTTAGAAGCCGCTACCTGGTCATCTCCTCACATCTTCACAGAACGCTACAAGTTAGGTGCCTTTTTCAGGTCCAGGCAGTGTTTACCAGAACTATTCTGTCTGGCCTCCTGTACTGTTATTCCACTTTTTTCTGTTTAGCCTGCCGCCCTTCTTTTTCTCCAACTCTTGTAATCACCCATCTGTTAAAATTCCTGCAACAGTGATTCAGTCAGAACATAGTACAGTTGTGTAAGAACTTATAACAGTAGATATCCTACTGATCACTGTTGTATTACTTCCCTCCTACCCTGTCCCTCTTCTGTTTTCTCCTTATTGGCACAAATGCTGTGTCTTACATTCATGACTCACACTCACTATCCCAGAGTTTTACAACCTTTGAGTGGGAACTTTCTTACCCTTTTCAAACTATGCCCCTGCTAGCTGACCAATCTCCTTCCTCAGTTTTCTTCAGGCTGGTGCTGGTTTGGAGATTGTCTGTGGATATTGTACATCTGCTTTTATACCCCCCTTGCCTGCAAGTTGGGGTCAACATTCGGGCGTGCATTCTAGGAAGGTAGAGCTTTGGTACCCCAGCTGGACATCAGCAGGGTACAACCCATCTGTTAAGAATACTGCAACAGTGATCAGTAGGACATCTACTGTTAGGGAAATTCTTACACAACTGGTACTGTATGTCTGTGACTTTGTAGTCTGTTGTGTGATCTCTTAGAAAAGGACCGTCTTTGGTCTGTGATTTTTTTGGAAGTGGTCTTTATCTGAATTTACATTTCTGCTGCTAGGGTGTCTCCTGATCACATCTTTGCACACTTCTGTTTTTACTCTTTCTCGTGTATGGTTAGGAGAGAGTACTTGGTCAGTGTACCACTCCATTCTTTTCCGTCACTTGTGTGATTTGGATACTATTCTTGAAGTTTTTAAAAGATCCCATGTTAAGTGTCTAAAACACTGAAACCTTCAAAACATTTCTGCAGTTAACAGATCTTAAGCCAGGCTCTGCACTTGGTACAGTCTCTGCTGCTTAGGAGAAGCGTACAGCTTTGAAGCATTGCTTTAACTTCTTGTGCTGCGGCTCAGTACCAAACAGGATGGGGAACCACGTGGCCTCAAGATAACAGATGTCGAGGGTGCTCCCTGCAGAGACTGACAGGAAGGGTTCTTCATGCAGTCCTAGGCTGGTGTTGGAGTACTTGGAAAATGCAGAAAGTTCGAGGCCAGTTACTGGTCACATCTTTCTGCTGTCTGCTCGGAAAAGGTTCTGTTCCCTGCTGAGTAATGAAGACTCCAGCTCACCCACACATCGTTGGCCAGCAATAAGAGAAACAACCCCTGGCAGCCACATGTGAGATGCTGCCGTGCCTTTTCCATGGTCATGTTAGAGAATCTGGATCATTACTTGAATTCAGCATGCTGATGTGAAGTCTTTTTTCATTCCCCAAGCTTCAGGTCTTAAGGCTGTACCCTGGTCAAAAGTCTTTCCTGCAAGCCTAAGGACTTCTGTTGCTCCTCCTGCATTAGCAAGATGAGGCTTGCCCAGAGAGACATGTCAGTTTGACATTTGGTGGGATTCACCCTTGCAGGTATTGGAGACTACACTTGAATATGAATAAGTAGCAGTACTGGACACTGAGTATGCCTTTCTAGGTGACAGTCTACTATCAGTGGACAATGCCCTGAAGTCTCCCTTTGCTTTGTTTACAGTATTCTTTTGTCTGTCTTGACATCTTTCTTTTATGTAGCATGCAGTCGAGTCCAAGCTCCCATTGCTTTGTTTTTGGGGCTTTCCTACTCATTCACATTGAGGTACCCCCACCTCAGAGAGCTAAGAGTAGGGGCAGATCAATATTGATTTTGGCTATAGTTATAGATTATTTGGAGGTTAACGTCAAGCCAGATAGCCATTATTTTACTGGGCTAAATAGATCTGTGTCAGCATGGGTGTGTGAAGAGCAGGCAAAACGTATAACTTTACTAAAACAATGCCGGTACAACAGCATGTTGAATATCAAGTAAATCCTTTAGTAGCTGTCATTCTTGAGTATAAAAAGGCATTTGTTTGAGTAAGTAGCATGAAAGAAGAAATACAGTAGGGCCATAGCTTACTGTTTCAGTAACTGCTGTATGGATTCCTGCCTGCTGGAAGCCAGAGGCTAGCCTGAACTTCAGATCTTTCAGCTACCCCACCCCAGCAGACTCTTCCCCCTCCAGTGTCAGGATGTTAGTGTTATAAAGGGTAGTTGGCAGCCTCCATGAAAAGTTTTTTTCTTGGTTCAATATCCTGATAGCTTCATACTCCACTGTTAAATTTTCAGTTTCTCTGCCTGGTGTGAAGTTGAGTTTCAGATAGATACTTTGTTGGGAATTTTCTTATTTGTTGTTGTGCATTGTTGTCCATAGATGTCATTGCATTAAGTTAATTGTTTGAGATGTAGAAAGCAGAGCCTACATAGGGATTTTCACATTTTATCTTATCTAGATTCAGAACATGACATAATCTCTCTTCAGTGCACAAATTTCAGTACCAGGATAATTAATTGCTGAGTAGAGTTCCATGAAAAGTGCTTGTTAAGGAAATTGCATGGTTGTCCTAAGCACACTTAGCCCTTCTCCAGACTGCCCCAAAAGGAAGAAAAGAAGCACCTGAAGGAGAATATTCAAGAAGGTGATGCAGTTTTGGTGTCTGTCTAATCAACCCCCCCAGTGAAGTGGAAAAAGGAGCCTTCACCCCAGGTGGACTTGGAGGTGGATGAGATGGCTTATGTAGACCATTTTTCCCCTGCCTCTCCCTTATGGATTCTTATTTCTGAAGACACCCTTTCCTCACCCTCATCACCTGAGTGAGGATTTATAGTTTGGAGCTGTCACATAATGAGAGAGTCTTTCATTTGGGAGTCTTGAGTTCTCTGAGGATCATATCAAGTACAAACTGTTTATTAGCCTGTTTGAACCTAGACCCATGGCTGTATCTCCAGTACGTGAGGTCTTGGATGAATTCTTTAAAGTAGCTTGTCCTCAGACTTCATTTCCATCTTCCAGCCCCCAAGAAGCGAGACTGCTTTTCTAGGATCCATGATTTCCCAGAAGTCCCTTTACAGAATCCTGCTTGCATTTACAGTGGTACTGTTCCTTGATTCGTTCTGCAGCCAATAAGCCAATTCCAGGTGGCGGAGAGTAGAATCCTTAACTGGCTGTCAAGACTTGCAGCACATTTACCCTAAGCATTAAGGCCCTTAGCTCTCTGCCTCACATGCTCAGGTTTCAGGAGTTCTTGTTCAAGTAGCTAAGACAGTAGGCAGTGACAATACCAAAGAAGGACTTTAGGAAGGAGGTATTGAATTTTTGCAGCCTCAGTTCCCATCCCTGGTTAAGATGTCAAGCCCTTCCAAAGCATGTAAGGGTGGAGCTTCTTCATGTCCCCATTGAATAAGGAGCTCCTGTGTGGACCTCCTGCAGAGAAAGTGTTCAGAAAGCTGGATGAAAAGTTCAAGACCGTGCAGTCCAACCTTTGTCGCTCTTCTCCTGGAACTATTGTAGCAAAAAATGGTCATTTCCTCGCATGTAGGGCAAAGGTGATCTCCAGAGAAAGGGGAAATTTACAAAGAAGTGGAGATTGACTTTGAAGCTAGATCTGACTAGTATCAGGGCCAGAAGACCCACGGGGAGCAGCCGTGACTGTTTCCAGCACTTCCCTTCCCTCAGCTCCCTCTTCCTTCCCTTTTTACCACATCAGGGCTAGAACACCCACAGGGAGTAGCTTTGACTATTTCCAGCACTTCCCTTCCCTCAGTTCCCCCTTCCTTCCCTTTTTTTACCACCCACAGACAGATAAAATAGGATGCAGGTGGGCTGTTTTGAAAGATTTTGCTAGGAGAGAAAGTGAGTGAACATTCTGATGTCCAGGCTTGCCCTCAGGCCCTTGAAGGCAGGAATCCCCCAAGTCAGGGCTGCAACATTGAAGTTACTCAAATTTGTGCAATTATGTTATGATATTCTTCGTGTTTCAGTGCAGTCCTCTCCTGCGGTTTATCCCTGCTGTAGTAGCCCTCACCCTGCCCGAATACCAGAGTCAATGTTTTTCTGCGTCTGCTGCAGTCCCGTGTAGTCTGTCAGGTCACCAGTGCTATAAAGCAAGGCAGACGATGTCATTACATCACTCTTTCTGCCAAAGTAAATAAGAAAATAAATTAATAGAAACAAAAATGTAATAAAAGAGAGAATAACATCATACAGTGGAAATGTAATGCATATAGCAAAGAAAATATTAACAGAAATGAAATAGAACAGTGAATAGAGGATTTCCAGTAAGGGAAGGAAAGGCAGCGATGGAGTAGAGAAAGGGAAGTAGAGAATGCTGGCAACAGTTACAGCATGGTGAAGCATTCATTTCCTTGGGAGAAAGAAGGAAAAAGTTTGGGCTGCAGCAGATTGATATGCTAAGGTACTGGGTCCTGCTAGTAGAGTTAAGACGTGGGATTTGTTAAAAATCAATAACATGTGTGATCTACAAAATTCTTATTCAGCTTAGAAAATGGAAATTATCACATGGCATATTTCTGTTGAGTTGTAATAAGGAGTCTGATGACCGAAAGTGTTGTAAAGCATTAAGTCTACTCCAATTGTGGCAGAGAAAACAATAACCAGGTGGTGCATATTACAGATGTGATGGCTAAAATAGGCGAAACAATAAAGAAGCGGGGAAACTAAGGTATAACTATCCTGTACAAATAATTGTTTGCATGTGGTGGCAATAAAAAGAGATGTAATGGAATCTCAAGTAAATAAGGGGACAAGAAGTTAGCCTGCGAGTAAACAGAAGTGTAGAAAGTGACACAAATGGATATGAAGACTTGCATATATCTATTAGCAGAGGGTGAAGTGCTTATTGTAGCTGTGGGACTAATGAATATTTGGTGTTACATGGGTGAATTTAAGTAGATTGTATGTAATTGTTAATATTGATTGCAAAATGCTGGAATTGTTAACATTTAATATTCACGGAATCTATATTAAAAATAAGCTCAATTTTCTATTGAAAATTATTCAAAGGGCTTAGTGGATCTTAACTGGTTGACTAAAGTAAATAAATGGTGAAACATTCTATACTGTTGCTAGCAAGGGACTTGACAGTTGGTCAAGTAAAACTTTTCCAAGTGGTTGTCTGATATTTTATTTACTGTTGTGCAAATAACTCTCTTGATGCATTTTGTTGTCAGAGGCCATTGCTGCAGGGGTGTTGCCATTTCCTGTATTAACTTAAGAAATTACTCTTCTACAGACAGTTTGTGCTGTGGTCACTTGGTTGCCATTTCAGAACTTCAACCTTTATAGTTTGGACTGTGATTTCTGGTGCCTGGGCACCTTGGTACTCCAGGAGCTAGCTGTCTCGTCTTTTAGACCTTCCTCCATCTGTTGTCCTCCAAGAGGGTTAATTTTTTTTTCACTTCTAGGGATTCTTCCCAGTAGTTATCCACTGCTGAATGTCTCTGAAGTTGGACTTAACAGGTGTCTCGTGTGAGGAGGCCTTCAGCAGTGGATGCATATTACTCTCTCACTGTCTGCCTGAGCAGTTAGCTTCTCGCAGCTGGAGATTGTCGACTAATTTAATGCAGGTATATAATTATGTTGTATTTTTTACCCTCTTTGCATGGGTTTTGCTTGCTGTCCTGCTAAGTGTACCAGGGGTTTAACAGATCATTCTAGCTTATTTGATTGTGGCAGGTGCTTGCATTTTCAGACTTCCAGATGCGGTGTACTTAGGGTAGCAAAGTGAGGTTTATCATGTGCAGAAAGCCACATGCAGATCAGCTGGTTTGGCAAGTTGCATGTCTGTAAGTCAATGAAATGGGCCTTTTTGGTCTCTTGAGTTTGAGGAAAAGATTCGAGTTGCCAGCCCAGCGCCCAACCTACAGAAGGCACGCACATTCACGCATCTACCTGCATGTCTTTATAAAGTTCACTCGACCGCGTGGAGGACATACAGACTCCGCCTTTACTTTTTAGCTGCCAGCCAGGTGTTCCTGCTACTCACGGACGTCTGATCAGTTTCACATCAAGATAAGTCCCCTGTTGGGGGTTATTTCAGTCCTTTTTTGTAGTCCTGTAGTCTGTTAATGTCCGGTAAGAGCAAGTGCAACTGTGGTAGCCAAATTCCCCATAAAGACACCCATGACCAGTCTCTCTTGTTTGGGCAGGGGTCACAATTATAAAAATTGCCATTTGAAAATCGTTCGTTCCTAAGACCCTTCGTCACTGACTTCAGGCCTTAGATGTATACCTTGAAAACCAACGCCTTAGACAGATTTCTATCAGTATGGAAGCTGCCTCCGCCCCATTAGAACCATCTAGGAAGAGGGCCAAGCCCACATGGCTGTCTTTCACTGCGCCTCCCTCAATTCTCAGCCTGTAGCCGTCAGCTTGACTGAAGAACCGGTGTCCATCACTTCAGATAAAGCAGGTACCTATCAGGAGGCGGCACAGTCCAGAGTGGAGACGTCCAGGGAGGATATCCCAGGGCCTTATTCAGATGCCAGGGGGGGAACCAGTAACGCCAGGTGGGAACCAGTAACCGAGATGGGTGCTTTGGACCAGCCCTCTGCCGTGACTTCCAGGCCTACCGCCAGTCAGACGCCAGCTAGGCCTACCAAGAAGAAACAAGAGGCATATTCCACCAACCCTGGAAGCCTTACCCGACTGGTAGGCCTTCAGGGAGCCTCTACAATGCATTCCTGGCCCTTAGGCCTACTGCAGACATTCCTTTGGCTGCTCCACCTCTTCTCAGCCCAAGGCCTCTCCTGCCTGAGAGAACACCTAGCCACCCTGCAGAGGAGGAAATATCAAACTCCTCAGAGGACTCCTTGTCTTGCTCCTCACAGATTTCTTCCCCTCTGGGGTATGGATCCTGGAAGAAACTTCTGCAGAACCTGACTCCCCTGTGAAAGACCTTACCTTCGGGGACACAGTCAACCTTATGAAAGATCAGGTTAAATGGGATTGCTCAGACATATCTGAGGCCCAAAAAGGATACTATGACTTGTTCCAGATGGAATCTCCTAACCAGGCTCCTATCCCACCTGTCCAGCCTGCCTTCTTGGATGCTTTTGCTGCAGCATCCTTGAATCCAGATTCCCTTGCTGCTGTATCCTTAAATCCAGATTCCCAGCCACCTGCCCGTAGAAGGGCAGACAGGTTATACAGGGTACCTGATGCAGAGAAAATCCTATTCAAGTGCCCCCCAACAGACCCTGCTACTTTTTCGATTGCTACTAATAGGACAACCAAACCAAATTTCTCCCTACCACTGTCCTGCCTGCAGATAAAGACAGCAAGGCCATGGAGAGGTGAGCAAGAAGATTTACACTTCTGCTACCCTGGCTTTTAGGGCTACGAATTAGTCACACATGGCCAAATACTCCTAGGCTTTACTAGACAAAGCCTCAAAAGATCTCACTGATATCCCTGACTGTGTTGCAAAGTCATCACTTTCGTCTTTGTCGTCTTTGCTCGGGCTCATCTCTCAGGTTAATAAGCACTCTCTCAGGTGAGCCTGTGATGCAGCTGAGGCCTGTGCCAGGTCAGCTGCATCTGCTTCTGTGTTGAGGAGATGCTCCTAGCTGCATCTACAGCCCCTCCTGGATGACTTCAAGGCCGGACTCTTGAATTCACCCTTGGATAACTCTGCCGTTTTTGGCACCAAGGTGGCAGACCTTTTCAAGCACTCCAACAAAAAGGGAAAGAATTTCCAAGAAAGGGAAAGAATTTCCAAGACTTAACGCATCTCCTTGTCTCTCCATTCACAAAGTTCCAGAGAAACTACCTGGCTAAGACACAATTCATAAGGAAAACTTCTAGGCCCTCTGCCCCCTCCAGGTGTAGAAGACCCCAGAGGAGACGATCTACGTAGCCTAGGACTCCTCAGACAACTGCCCAGAGACCTCCCTTTCCAGATAAGGCAGG
Source organism: Protopterus annectens (assembly GCF_019279795.1). Taxonomy (NCBI): domain Eukaryota; kingdom Metazoa; phylum Chordata; order Ceratodontiformes; family Protopteridae; genus Protopterus; species Protopterus annectens. The sequence continues at coordinate 1,794,898,380 of NC_056744.1, forward strand.
CCGTGTCTGACTGCCTGCCTTCCTTTCTTCCCCTACCTCCTCCCACCATACCTCTGTCTTCCTGTCTCTCACTGGCTCCCTGCATGGACCCTAGTGACATCCGACAAATGGATCTTGACAGTCCTGAAGGAGGGTTACTTCATGTCTTGGATATATCCTCCTACAAGACTACCTATCCCTCCTCCACCACCCTCTCAAGGGTTCCTCCTACCCAAGGTCCTAAACAAGCCATTACTCCAAGGCACCATAGAACTAGCCCCCCCCCCCTTCACCTCGAGGGAAAGACTTCTACTCCAGAATCTTTCTGGTGCCCAGGAAGGAAGGACCATGGAGACCCATTCTAGATCCTTCCTGGCTGAACAACTTCTTGAAGGTCCCCCCACTTCCCATTCTCTTTACCCTCCTCCTTCCAAAGGCCTTCATGGTAACCCTGGACATCAAGGAGGCCTACCTGCACATTTCCATAAAACTGTCTTCCAGGAAATTCCTCAGATTCAAAGCAGGCTCCTCTCATTTTCATTTCTGTGCCTTGCCTTTTGGACTCTGCACTGCACCAAGGGTGTTTACAAAATGCCTAGCCTCAGTCATTGCTTACTGCAGGGCAAAGGGAATGCAAATTTTCCCATACCTAGACTATCTTCTCATTCAAGCAGCAGACACATGGTCCTTGCCCACATAAAGGAGCTCCTGCTGCAGTCTCTATGGTTCCTCATAAACTTCCCTAAATCCTACACAAGACATTGTCTTCCTAGGATGCAGAATCAGGACAGACCTCAGGATGGCCCTTCCTACCAGAGGAAAAAGTGCTTTCCTTGAGCCACCATCTACAGTCTGCCCTCCTCTTACCCATCCTGACTGCGAGGGAATTCGTCAGACTCCTTGGTTACATGGCAGCCACTATTCCCATGCTACCCCTGGCAAGGCTGCACAAGAGGAAAATGCAGTGGTATCTGCACTCGGTATGGACCCAGCACTCGTACCTCCTTGAGTTCAGGATCCCACTCCTCCCTTGCCTCCACCAAAAACTGAAGTGGTGGCTGGCCGAAGTTGCCCAGGACCCAAGCCTTCCTCTGCAGATGCCCCCCCCCTTCCCAAATCATACACACAGACACGTCAGATCTGGGCTGGGGGGGCGACTCTGGACACGAACGGTGCAAGGTTTGTTGACAGACATACACTGGCACATCAACATCAAGGAAATGTTGGCCATTCTTTTTGCCCTGCAGGCCTTCCAGCCTTTCCTCAGACAGGGCACCCTGAAGATCTTTACAGACAGTACCACAGTGAATGTGGTACTTGAACAAGCAAGTAGTAGTCCTATCTCCTCTCCAGGCTAGCTCTACAGGTGTGGGATCTGGCTATCTCCCAGGGGATCTCCCTCCAGGCAGCCTACATCCCATCACAACACAATTGTCAGGAAGACACTCCCTAAGCAGAACCTCCTCAGACAGTCACAAATGGATGCTGTCAAGAGATGTTTTCCTAGATCTGATCCACAGGTGGGATATTCCACAGATAAACCTGTTCGCCTCCTCCACAAACAGGCAACTCCAGAGCTACTGCTCCAGAGCTCATGACCCGAAGGCACTGCAAACAGATGCCTTCTTAATGTCTGGGAAGGGGAGATTCCTGTATGCCTTCCCCCTTTCCCCTCTGATCCAGAGAGCCCTACTGAAAATTAAACCGGACTCGGCAAAAATCTTGCTCGTGACTTCCTGCTGGCCAAGGCAGCACTCTTTCCCCCTACTTCATCTCTCCCAGGGCAATCACCACAAAGTTACCCTCCTCAGTGGATCTACTCGCACAGCACAAGGGGACACAGATTCACCCACAGTGGAGATCCCTGCACCTCTCCCTGTGGCTGATAGGATTCTGGTTCTGTTCAGACACCTGTACGAGGACGTGCTCTCAGTCTTGCAAGAGGCCAGGAAACCCAACACAATAAAATCTTGTCTCTTGAAATGAAGGATGTGCTTTGTGTTTCACTGTTGCAGTCATCACATTAGAGTTATCCCTGCTGGGTTAGCCCTCAGCCGGCCTAAATACCAGAGACTTAGTTCATAGGTTCATAGGTTAGTACTAAGCTAACTGCCCTTTGGAGCCATTTTAAGCTTAGCCAATTATCCCTTGTGAGACTCAAACCCTGCACCTTGTGTTTGTAAGGCAAACACCTTAACCATTAGGCCACCCTCCCAACTTACTGCAGGGCAAAGGGAATGCAAATTTTCCCATACCTAGACTATCTTCTCATTCAAGCAGCAGACACTTTTTTTTTGTATCGGTTTCTGTCACTTGAAGACTGACGTCAGGTCGTCAGGGGTATAAAGGAAGGCAGCCGACACCATTACATCAGTCTTTTTTTGCCGTGGAGCCCAAAGCAGAAGCAGTTTGCATGAGTGCCAGTCACCCGCTACCTGAGTTTAGTTTCCAAATTGAAGTTGGGGATCTTTTTTTTTCTTTTTTTTTCACTAACCGATGTCAGAAAAACTTGTCTCGCCTGTGGAAAGCAGATAGCACACCGGGACTTCCATTACTAATGCATCACTTGTCTAGGCCCAGACCACAATGTCCCTAATTGTCAGTTCTGTGCTTTTTAACTCCAGAACTACTTGTTGTTGGACCCTTATTGTAGCCAGATATTTCCATTTATAGTTCTTGTATTCCAATATGGCTTCCGTAAGCCATCTGACAGCAGACCTTCTGAAAAAACATAAAGATAAAGACAGACTGCACAGGACTAAACCTTCTGACGATGCTACCAGCAAGCTGGTAGTCAGTTCTCCACAATTCAGTGAGGTGCATTTGCAGGCCCTGTTGCCCACTTCAGTTAATTCGCAGGCCTCTACCAAGACCCTTTCGGAGTCTGGTATGCCGCAGAACTCTTCTTCGTCTTGGGATCCTGTGGTCATCTTTATCTTGGATGGGTCCAGAGCCACTGTGCAGGCACCAGCTTCTGAAGAAGTCCTTCGCAACACCGAATCCAGACATAAACCGACGCCTTTTTTCACGATCACCATTCTTTCTAAACCACAGAGTTCTTTAGGCCCAGGGATCAAACCACCCCCAAGAAACCTCCTTCCAGCCATTCTTTGGTGCCTGCTCCCTTGCCTCAGTCAAATGCTTAGAATAGCAGAGGACCTTATCATGCTGATTAGGGGAAGCCAAGCCACTCCCTCAAAAAGAAAAAGATCGGTCTCCAGCAGTTTTGTCTGAACAAGAGTGAGATGAATCTGATGCATCTGACTATGAAGACATGCAGCCTCTCTCTGCATATGAGGATTCTGATCCAGAGGAATCTCTTCCTTCAGCCTCTTCCCCAGATTATTTTTCCTTTGGGGAAACCCTGCATACTCTAGGGGATCATTTCATATGGGAGAGTTAAGACTACCCTCAGTCTAAAAAGAGACTGAGTTCCTGGACCTTCCACAGCACACAGGCCCTTAGCTATCACCCAGTCCTTGATGTGGTAGATAATGTCTTTCTTGAATCCAGCTCGACTACAGACACCCTCCCTCCTGCTCCCAGAAAGCCAGACAGGTACTACAGAGTCCCTGACTCTCACAAATATCTATTTAAAAACCCAACAGCGGACCGTGAGGTCATTACTCAAGGCCCAAAAGAGGTTAAAGCTACTTCAGCTAAGAATCCCACCCCCTCAGACAGGGATTCCAGTGCTCTAGACAGATGGGGTAAAAAAGTATACACCTCAGCTACTCTTGTTGTCAGGGCACTCCGTTGTCAGTTCCATATGTTTAAATATCAGCAACATACCTTGGAACTCCTTAAACAAAAAATTACCTCTTCCTGCATGGGCAGACTCAAAAGATTTACAGGAATTACTGCACTCTGCTGGTCAAGTAACTAAACACACTTTGACTACGGTTTGATGCCCTAGAAGCTTCTTGCAGGGCAGCAGTCGCTGGATCTGTCATTCGAAGACATACATGGCTTAAGGAACAACCCCTGCCAGACCATGTCAAATCAAAAATTTTGGATGCACCCTTGCACAAAGATAACCTATTTGGTAGTAATGCAAAAGAGGTGTTAAAGATGGAAGAAAAAGCAAAATCAATGCAGATGTTAAAGATTTCTTACAGGTACAGCCACCTAGGTTCAGCAGGCATTATCCTTCCAAGCACTGGTCCTTTCCTGCACCTAGTAAACAGGGCCAGCCTAGGCCCTGTGGAAACAGACCTCCAAGACAGCAGTCCCATGGGTTGCAGAGTTCTAAGCAGTGGACTGCCTCCACTTCAAAACCAGGGAGTTCTAAGCCACCCCCTTATGGCAAAAACTCACAATGACTCACCCCCTCCCTACCTCACCTCTCTCCCACCATCACATACCCCTAGCAGGAAGACTGTCCTTTCACACAAGCACCTGGGCCACCATTACCAAAGACTAATGGGTTCAGAACATTGTGCATCGGGGGTACAAATTCTCCTTCCACACCCTTCCATCCTCCAAAGGGTTCCCTGATCTACCACCAAATCAGTGGGCAGAGGCTCAGAATCAAATCCATACCCTGCTCTCCTTGGGAGCAGTAAAACACATTCTTGCAGAGCAGATAGGCCAAGGCTTCTACTCCAGACTTTTTCTGGTACCCAGAAAAGAGGGCACATAGCGCCCTGTCTCTCCATTGTAAACACCTTCCTGGTGATCACAAAATTCAAAATGCTCATCCTCCAGCAGCTGCTACCATGCTGTCCAAGGACAACTTGCTAGTCACCCTGGACCTAAAAGAGACCTGCCTCCACATTCCCATCAGGGAGTCCTGCAGAAAATATCTTTGCTTCAGGGCAGGATCTCAGCACTTTCAGTTCTCTGCATTTCCCATTGGCTTATCTACTACTCCCAGAGTTTTTGCAGAATGCCTGGCTCCGGCCATTGCTTTTTGCAGACAAATATTCATATTTATCCCTACTTAGACTGTCTTATTCAGGCAGCTAGCCAGGAAAAGCTGCTCAAAGGCCTGGCCTTTATAAAGGACCTACTAACCTTAGGGTACACGATCAACGAAAAGAAATCCAAACGGGTACGCACCAAGAGGATAATCTTCTTCGGAGCAAGTCTGGGCACAGCATCCCAGATGGCATGCCTAACACCAGAGAAACAAAGATTCCTGTCAGCTTACTTCTCTGAACTGGCCATCAGGCCCCAGCTTTCTGCAAGGAAAATCCTGCAAGCACTGGGGTTCATGGCATCTTGCGTACTCCATATTCCATATGCCAGACTGCATATGAGGAAACTTCAGTGGTACCTAAAGAGCATTTGGTGTCAACACTCTCAAGATCTGGAAACTCTTTTACCTATTATTCCTTGCCTGAGGGAGGAATTTCTTTGGTGGACAACAGCCTGCTCCCACAAAAAGGGACTGCCCTTCTCACCACACGCTGCTGCCCAGACCCTCACCACAGATGCATCAGACTACGCTTGGGATACACACCTGGACGGCAGGTGCATACAGGGCCAGTGGAACCCCCAGCAACTCCCCCTGCACATCAGTCTAAAAGAGATGATGGCTGTGCCGCAGGCCTTGATAGCTTTCCAAACCCCTTCTCTCTCCATGGGTTCTCTTGATCAAAACAGACAACACCACTGTGAATGTGGTACATTAACAAGCAGGGAGGAGGGGACTCGCTCCTACCCATTGTGCAGGCTGGCCATGACCCTTTGGTTCTCAGCCTCTTCCATGCATCTACACCTGTTAGCACATTACCTGCCAGGCTCTCTCAACTCCCTGGCAGACCAATTAAGCAGAAAACTTTTCGACCCCCACGAGTGGCAGCTCAACAAAAATACCTTCTTACTAATAACTCAGAAATGGGGAATTCCTGAGGTTGACCTCTTTGCCTCCCACACCAACCATCAGCTCAACAAATTCTGCACCAGGGAGCATCACTGCTTGGCATGGAAAGTAGATGCCCTGTCTTTCCCCTGGGTAAACCTCTCTGTCTATGCCTTTCCTCCCCTACCTCTCATTCCCAGTGTACTAATCAAAATAAGGGAGGAAAAACCAAGGACCATTCTCATAGCTCCAGACTGGCCCAGACAGCACTGGTACCCCTTGTTGCGCTGCCTGTCCCCACTGCCCCCATGGAATCTTCCTCAGGATATTCTTCGTTTCACTGTTGCAGTCATCACATTTGGGTTATCTGCTTGCAGTAGCTCTGTCGGCCTGATTATCAAAGTCTTGGGTCCTGCGTCGATTGCTGTCTCATCTTCCGCGATGTCAGGTAGTCAGGGGTGTAAAGCATGTAGCCGATGCCATTACATCAGTCTGTCTTGCGGTGCCCGAAGCAGAAGCAGTTCGCAAGTGCTGGTCGGCTGACTCCTGAAATTTTCATTTTCGAGTTACAGAACTGAAGTCTTCAACTAAAGCTAAGTACCCCATTGGGGAAACTTTTTTTCTTGCTCTAAACCGATGTCAGTAAAAGTCAATAATTGTATTTCTTGTGGAAAGCAAATACCTCATAAAGATTTTCATTCGTACTGTATTCATTGCCTACGCCCTGACCATGATGTACCTCGCTGTCGGTTTGTGCCTTATTTAAACCACAAACTATTCGTTGTCTGTATATTTTCGCTTCTAAATATTTTGGTGCTCTGTTCAATTATCCAGATATATCTTTGGTAAGCCACCCGACTACCGACATTCCGAAAAAATGCAAAGCTAAAGACAGGCCACCTAGGTCCAAAGCTGCTGACGACGTTTCTCCTAAGCTAGTCGCCAGTTCACCGGTACTCAGTGAGGCACTTTCGCAGCCCCTGATGCCCACTACTTCAGATTCACAGGCCTCTACTGAGACCCCGTTCGGAGTCCGGTATGCAGCAAGATGCTTCAACTGTGGAACCTGAGGATGTCTCTACCTTGGATGGGTCCGGAGCCACTGTGCAGGCACCGGCTTCTGAGGGTGTATTCAGGCCTACTGACTTGCATATTAAACCAATGCCATCTTCTTCAAGGCCTAAAACTCGAACCATGCCTAGGAAACAGATGCACAGACTGCATGATCAGGCCTCTATGCCTAAAAAACAAATGATAAGAATGGCTGAAGACCTTATTACTTTAAACGGGGAAGCCAACCTTCCCCCTCTAAGAAACCTAGGACTGAGTTTGCTTATGATACTTCTGACCAGGATTCTGAACTTTGTTTCCTCGGATGACCAGAATTTACCCTTATCTACCTATGAGGATTCTGATGCAGAGGACTCTGTTCCCTCTGCTTCTCCCCCCAGAGTTTTCTTTTGGTGAAACCTTGCATACTCTTAGGGAGAATTTTCACTGGGAAATCCAGGATTACTCTGATTCTAAAAAGAGGCTTAGAGATTTCTTAATCCTGCCCCAACACATCCCTCCTGTGCTAGACATTGTTGACTATGCCTTTTCGGAATCTAGCTTGGCCCCTGACTCTCTCTCTCTCCTGCTCGCAGAAAACCTGATAGATATTACAGGGTTCCTGATTCTCTCAAGTTCCTTTTTAAAAATCCTACTGCGGATCCTGAGACCATTTCACAGGGACCCAAGGGCATTAAGGCTACTACTGCCAAAAATCCTACCCCCTCTGATAGAGATTCCAGGGCCCTGGATAGATGGGGTAAGAAGGTATACACCTCTGCAACCTTGGCCACCAGGGCCTTAAATTGCCAGATGTTCTTCGTTTTTCACTGTTGGCAGTCATTACATTTGGGTAATCCTGCTGGCAGGATGTAATGGGATCCTATCTCGCCTACATTCATGACAGATGGGTTCGGAGCCGATCCATCGGCTCCGACTCGGCAACTAATACACTAGCACGAAGTCTCTCATTGGCTGGGCTACTCCCTATCCCAGGATGCACTACACCTGCTTCCCCAGATCTCGTTTGCCGCTTTACAAGCTGGACGTGGTCTCGACTTGGCTGGAGCTAAGTGGTTCTTTTTTACCTTTTACTGGTCTTTGACCTTGGGGTTTTTCTCTATATATTAACCAAACAGCTGTTTTAACAGCTATTCTTTGTAATTTGTGTATCTCGTGTCTGTGTTGGAGTGATTTCTAGTACTTTATTTTTTTCAGTTGGGCAAGGCCCGTTTAAGTTAGAGGGCCTTTGCCCTACCTTTGACTGCTGTTTAACTGCTACTTAAGTTGTGGTTAGTTGTTCTTCGGGCTAGGCCCGTTTAAATTAGAGGGCTTAGGGTCGTTGAAATTGTATTGTCTGTGTCAGTTCACTGTGTTCTTTTTTGAGGTAAAATTTCCTCAGTACTCGTGCCATTGTGTCTCGCGCTCTTTATTGGCGCTTTTTTGTGATAGTCTTATTGCTTGTTGAGTGCCTGTATTATGTCAAAGGAGCAGAAGTCAGGCTTTAAAAAATGCACTCGGTGCAGTTACAAAATGTCCATCACAGACAGCCATTCAGTTTGCGTTTATTGTTTGGGGCCGAAACATCTGCAGGAGACATGTAGTGTCTGTCATGCTTTCTCCGCTAGGGTTCTTCAAGAACGCAAGAACAAGCTGATTTTGAAAGGGCTTATTAAACCCTCCTTTGAGGAAGCTTTAAATCCTCCTGTTGCTTCCAAAAAGAAAAGATCGTCGGCACCGACAAGTCCGTCGGAGCCGACTTCTAAAAAGACAAAATTGACCTCTTCTTCCTCGGCTCCACTGACTTCGGGGTCGAAGGGTCTGCCTCGATACCTCCTACTTCAGCTCCATTGCCTTCGGAGCCGCAAGTTGGAGTATCGAGAGATGAATCACCTCCATCGGTTCCAATGGCTTCGGAGCCGGTGGAAGTGTGCAGCTCAGACTCTTCCCCCTCGGCTCCGAAGAAGGCTCCTTCGGTGCCGATGGTGGTCCATGCTGTGGTGGAGTCGGCGCCGACAGTATTGGAGCCGTTTCGGAGCCGGTCCCCTTCTCTCTCGGAGCCGAGAGGAAAGTCTTCTCGAGTGTCTACCTCCTCTAAATCCTCGAGACTATCAGATTCGGACCTAGATAGGGTTTTACAGAGGCTTTTCCAATCTCCAGTGTTTACTAAAATGGTCTCGGCTCCAGCACAGTTTGCTTCAGAGCCGATCCCCCCTCCAACACATTTGATTCCTCCTCCAACCTCTTCGGAGCCGTTGGAGCCGGTGGTGGTGGAGCAATGTGGAGCCATACGGTCGGAGCAGAGACCCCTTACAGGCCTTTCGGCTCCGACTATGCTTCCTACCCTGTCCTCCGGTTCAGGGTTTGGTACTGCGACCTCTTCAGCCAGGCCCGAGGGAATACTTTGGGATTAGGTGCTTGGTGCCTAGTCTTCCTCTCGGAGCATCGGCTGCTGGAATTCCCAGTGCCATCGTGGCCTCTAGACCAGTGACTTCCTTGGATTCTGGAGGTCCGGCCTTTGAGGCCATGAGGAGCGCGCTGGCCATGCCTTTGCCGGTTCAACTAGATTCTACCTCACCGTCCCTAGATTTGGAGACTGGTGCCTCTGTTGTGTTGCAGCCCCCTGGCAGCGGGGCCCCAGGGCCTGAGGATACCCCAATCGGGGGTTCCCTTCTTCCTGGTGGTCCGTCCGAAACTGCTTCGGACGAACCCCCACGGAAGAAATTGTGTAAGAGGAAGCACGTAGACTCCCAAGATGAGTCTATTACATCGGATACTGACCTCGATGACGCAGAAGGGTCCCCCAAATCATCTTCGGATGATATCTCCTTCCCAGATATCTTGGAGATTCTGAGACAGAGAGGTGACTGGCAAGCCAAAACCCCTTCAGCTGAGGAGTCAGTCTTCCTCAAGGCCTTTGGGGCCCAGCCCTCCGCCTCCTGGGTGTCTCCGCCCTTGATGAACTCCTTGATTTGGTTTCTCAAGGGTGTGGGAACACCCTGATTCTGTGGAACCGGTGCCTGCGAGGCCCAATAAATTCTTGTCAGCCCCCCCCCCCAGAAAGAATTTCTCACAAAGGGTGTGCCTGTAGATGCTTTGGTGGTGGCTTCTGCCACACAGCAGGACGTGGCAGAGGCTTCGACGTCTATTCATCCTCCTAATAAGGATTCTAGGAGTATGGATAGATGGAAGCATACCCTGTCCTCAGCGGCCTTTACCTTACGGTCGCTGAACTACTTATGTCATTTTACGAGGCTCCAAAGGGATTTTCTCAAAGAGCTAAATGACTCTCTTGTTGGTAATCTACCTGAGGTGCTGGCCCCGACTGTTGGCGCACAGATGACTACCCTCTTTTCTATTGTTAACTCGTCCATGAGGCTCATTTCATGCGGCCGAAGGCAGTAGAGAGCTGGAACAGGCGTTGCCCTTAGGAGGCAAGCCTGGTTACGCTTTGTGTTCGCACGGAGGCCTTCAAGTCTTCCTTCACGCCCCTTTGATGGGTCATCTTTGTTTGGACCCAAGGTGAAGGAAACACTAACTCGGTGCGAGCAGGAGGGCAAGACTTTGACTGCCGTTGGGGCCCGTTTTTCCGCTCCTTCCAGGCCTTATCCCAAGGCTGGGAGAGGAGGGAAAATGTGGTTTAAAAAATCCCAAAAGTCTTTCTCTACTCCACCCAGTGATTCCCCCTCCAGAGGCAGGGGGGGGGGGATTTTGGAAGACGCCGCCCCAGAGGTGGCAGAGGCCCCCGTAACTCTGGAGACCGCGATTCCTTTCGTGGTTCTTCATACAACCAGCGTTCCTGAGTTGTTGCCCGACTGTGCAACTCCGGAGCCAGTCGGGGGTCGCTTTGCGGCGCACCCACAAGCTTGGGAATCCATAACAAGCGATCGGTGGGTGCTTCGCATTATTACCGGAGGATATATCATCCCCTTCAACAAACCCCCCCTTTCTTTAAGGGAAATCCCGGACGTACCACCCAGTCAGCAGGATCAGGCAGCGTTAGAGGTTTCAAAGCTGCTAGAAAAAAGAGCCATCCAGCCTGTCCCCATCGACCAGATCGGTTCAAGTACTTACTCAAAATTATTTTTGGTACCAAAAAAGACAGGGGACTTCAGGCCCATTTTGGACCTCAGCTCATTGAATCGTTTCGTAAAGAAGTCCAAATTCCGAATGGTCACTCTTCAATCTATTCTTCCTTTGCTGGAAAAAGATGCATGGATGTGCTCCATAGATCTCCAGGACGCTTACTATCACATTCCCATAGCTCAAGAGTCCAGGAGACATTTACGCTTCCGCCTCGGAGCCAGTCATTTTCAATTCCGAGCACTGCCCTTTGGTCTCACCACAGCCCCCAGGGTGTTCACCAAATGTCTGGCAGTGGTAACTGCTCACCTGAGAAGTCTGGGATTCCAGGTGTTTCCTTATCTAGACGACTGGCTCCTTACTGCCACCTCCGAGCATCTACTACTCCAAGCGCTCAGAGCCACGTTCACCTTTGGCCGTTTCTTGGGGATCACGTTCAATTTGCAAAAATCTGTACTACAGCCATCTCAGCGTATTATTTTCATAGGCGCAGACTTAGACACAAAAGAATGCGCCTATTTACCGGCAGCAAGAATTCAGGTCTTACAAGATCAGGTCAAATCCTGTCTCCCCCTACAAAGAGCCCCGGCCCATCGGATCCTACAACTGTTGGGCTCGATGACGTCGACCATACTTTTAGTTCCCTTGGCCAGACTTCACATGCGAATTTTACAATGGCTACTGTCGGTTCAATGGTCCTATCAGGAACCTCCCTTGAACCACTTAATCATAATCACGGAAAGTTGCCGTCGAGATCTACATTGGTGGCTTCTCCAATCAAATCTCGACCAGGGGCGACCCTTTATACCTCAACGTCCCATTGCCACTGTGACTACGGACGCCTCCCAGGTAGGGTGGGGGGGTCATTACCTGGACAGGTCGGTCCAAGGCACATGGCAGATCCAGGAAACGCATTTGCATATCAATGTCCTGGAGATGAGAGCGGTACTATTGGTACTCCAAGCTCTCCATCACGCTCTCCCACAGGGCCCGATTACTATCCTATCCGACAACATGTCGGTGGTGTGGTACATAAACAAGCAAGGTGGAACCTGGTCTTACCCACTATGCAGAGAAGCCATGAGACTTTGGCACTGGGCGGTAGCTACCAACCGCTTTCTAATGGCAACGCACATACCGGGCAAGTCCAATGTGATTGCGGACAGATTAAGCAGGACCATTCTTTTACCCCACGAGTGGTCCCTCAAACAGAGTATAGCTGCGAAGATCTTCGACAGATGGGGTCTTCCTTGCTGCGACCTGTTTGCCAGCCCTCACAATACGAAATGCAGAGAGTTCTTCACACTGTTTCCTTCTCAGGGACAGATTCCCAGGGACGCTCTGACTCACATTTGGCCCTCCGGTCTTCTCTCGCCTTCCCTCCGTTCCCCCTCCTACCGAGGGTGATACAGAAGGCCATTTACTTGGAGAGCGAGATGATTTTGATTGCCCCGCACTGGCCTCGTCAAGTTTGGTTTCCCTTCCTACAGAGGCATGCGATAGAAGGTCCATGGTTTCTGGATCCGGTGCCAGACCTGTTGACTCATCAGTCAGGACGGCGTCATCCGTCTCTCAGGTCCTTGAAGTTGGCAGCATGGTTACTCCACTTCCATCCTTAGTCCGAGACAATGCTCTTTCGCTGGACGTGGTCCACATACTGTCTTCTTATAAACCTTCCACCATCAAACTTTATTCCAGTAAATGGAAAAGGTTTGCCTTTTGGGCTCAAGAACGGGGTATAGATCCTCTCACTGCACCTGTATCGGAGGTTCTGAATTTTCTGGCCTCCCTTTTTCAGTCGGGCTCTTCAGTTTCTACCATTAAGGTTCAGTTAGCAGCGATCTCTAATTTTCATGCTTCTTTTGAACCTTCATTGATGTCTCACAAACTTTGTAAGGCTTTCCTTAAAGGGGCTTGGCTCCTTAGGCCTCCTTTATCTCAGCCTGTCCCCTTGGGATTTGAATATGGTTCTTGCTGCCCTAACTGCCCGTCCTTTCGAACCAGCTGCTACTTGTGGTTTAAAATTTCTGTCTTGGAAAACGGCCTTTTTAGTAGCCATAACATCTGCTAGGCGAGTTTCAGAACTTCAAGCTCTTTGTTCTGATCCTCCCTATTTGATTTTTCACAAGCATAGAGTTTCATTGAAATTAAACCCTGCATTTATACCAAAAGTGGCCTCCTCTTTCTGTATGCAACAAACTATAGAACTCCCTGTCTTTTCCCAGAATTCTCCAATAACGCAGAATATACTTTGCATCAATTGGACGTACATAGACAACTACGTTTTATTTGAATAGAACCGCTCAAGCGGAAATCAAATCAATTGTTTGTTTCCTTTGCAGTGAACAAATTGGGTCAACCAGTAACAAAAGCCTCCATATCTAAATGAATTAAAGATTGTATCATTTTTATTTATTCACAGGCCAATAAAGACCTTCCCTTTCCAGTCAAGGCTCATTCTACCAGGGCAATGGCTACTTCCGTAGCTTTTCACTCCAAGTTATCAATAGATGATATTTGTGCTGCGGCAACCTGGACTTCTCCGCACACTTTTATTTCTCATTACAAATTGGATGTGATTTCTCGAGGCAGAGCTTCCTTTGGTTCCACAGTTCTCAGGAGCGTGTTCCAATGAGCCACCCGGGATGTAGGTGCTAGGGACGCTGTCCCATCTGTCATGAATGTAGGCGAGAGGATCCCATTACATCTTTTAGTTATGTACTTACCATAACTTCGGATGTATGGGATCCATCTCGCCTACATTCATAAGTACCCACCCTCCTTCCCCCTTCCATTTGGATTTAGAGGAGCTGTAGTCACTTTTTTCTTGGCGTTCTTTCTTGAAGAACTTTAGTTGGTTATAGTGACTACTAGTTTTTTCTGTGTTTGCATGGGTGTATGAAAGCGAACAAACAAGATCTGGGGAAGCAGGTGTAGTGCATCCTGGGATAGGGAGTAGCCCAGCCAATGAGAGACTTCATGCTAGTGTATTAGTTGCCGAGTCGGAGCCGATGGATCGGCTCCGAACCCATCTGTCATGAATGTAGGCGAGATGGATCCCATACATCCGAAGTTATGGTAAGTACATAACTAAAAGTTGCCCTCAGTTGGCCTGAATTCCAAAGTCTTGGGTCCTGCACCGGCTGCTGTCGCCCCTTCCCTGACGTCAGGTCATCAGGGGCATAAAAGAAGCAGCCAACGCCATTTTCTTAAGTCTTTCTTGCCGCGCATTGCCCGAAGCAGAAGCAGTTCGCAAGTGCCGGTCTGCCGACTCCTGAGATTTTTGTGTTCGAGTTTCAGACCCGAAGTCTTCAATAAAGCTAAGTACCCCGTTGGGGAAACATTTTTCTTGCTCCAGACCAATGTCAGAAAAAGTTAATAATTGTATTTCTTGTGGAAAGCAAATACCTCATGAGGGCTTTCATTCTTAATGTATTCCTTGCCTAGGCCCTGATCACAATGTTTCTGGTTGTCAGTTTTGTGCTAGATTTAACCAACGCACTATTAAGCGTAGGTATGATTTTGCTTTAAACTATTTTGGATGCCGGTTTAATTATCCAGAAATGTCATCTAATAGCCATCCGACTACCGGAGTTAACAAAAAATGCAAAGAAAAGGAGAGAGATAAACAACAGAGGTCCAAAACCGACGACGAAGCTTCTCCTAAGCCATTCGCCGGTTCTCAGTGAGGCACTTTCACAGCCCCTGACGCCCACTACTTTAGAGTCGCAGGCCGCTACCGACTCCCACGTGGAGTCTGCTATGCCGCTGGAATCTCAAGGTATTGAAGCCTCGGACTCCCCTCAGATGGGTCCGGAGCCGCTGTGCAGGCACCGGCTTCTGAGGGTGTATTCAGACGTAAACATCTTTACATTAAACCGACTTCAGCTTCAAAGGCAAAGACTAAAGCACCTTCTAAAGCAAAGAAACAAACTCAAGAGCCACGTGAACAGGCCTCTATACCCAAAAAAACGATGCTCAAAATGGCCGAAGATTTGATTACCTTGATCAGGGGTTCCCATCCCCCTCCTGATAAGAGGCCTAGGCAAGCGACTGACTATGAATCTTCACATCAGGTTTCTATTTCTTCTTGATTCCTCTTCTGATCAGGAATATTCTCTTCCCCCCATGAGTATTCTGATGCTGAAGAATCTATACCTTCAGCTTCTCCTCCAGAGGGAAACCTTGCATACCATGAGGGAGCATTTCCACTGGGAGAGCCAAGATTTTTCAAAATCTAAAAGAGACTCAGGGATTTCCTTTTACTTCCTCAACACAGGCCTCTAGCCATTCCACTGTGTTAAACATTGTAGATGATGTGTTCTCGGAATCTAGTCTGACCCCTGACTCCTTACCTCCGGCTCCTGTTAAGCCTGACAGATATTACAGGGTTCCTGACTCTCATAAATTCCTTTTTAAAAACCCTGCTGCAGACCCAGAAACTATTTCACAGGTCCCAAAGGAGTTAAGGCTTCCGCTGCAAAAAACCCTACCCCCTCTGACAGGGATTCTAGGGCACTGGATAGATGGGGATAAAAAGGTTACACATCTGCTGCCTTGGCTATAAGGGCCTTAAACTGTCAAGTTTCATGTGCTTAAATATCAGCAACATGTCATGGCATTGTTTAAACAGAAAATGTTAAACTCTGAATGTGCAGAAAACGAGGAAATGCAGGATTTAATGCATGCAGCTGAGTAAGTTGGAAAGCATACTTTGCAGTGTGGTTTTGATTCTTTGGAGGCCTCCTGCAGGGCCGCAGTTATGGGTTCTGTAATTAGGAGGCATGCTTGGTTAAAGGAACAAAATCTGCCTGATCACGTCAAAGTTAAATTACTAGATGCACCTTTACAGCATGATACTTTGTTTGGTGTTAAGGCAGAAGAGGTGTTAAAGAAAATGGAGGACAAAGCTAAATCTATGCAAACTGTCAGATTTTTTTTACAAGTACAGCCACCTAGGTTTAGTAGGCACTGGCCTACAAAGAATTGGTCCTTTCCTGTGTCAGACAGACCTCAAAAGGGCAGATCCCAGGCGCAAGGTTCATACAGGTCAAAGCAATGGGGTGCTTCTACCTCTAAAGTTGGAGAAGACAAATCACAACCATACAGGAAACAATCCCAATGACTTCCCCCTGCCTGCACCAAGCACTTATCTCCTGGCAGCACCCATAGAGGGAAAATTAGCACTTTTTTCTCAAAATTGGAACATTTATAACCCAGGATAAGTGGGTTCTAAATGTAGTGTCACAAGGCTGCTGCCAAAAAAATCAGTGGGCAGAGGCGCAAAAACAAGTCTCATCCCTCATGGACATGGGGGCCATTCAACAAGTACCAGCACAAGAGCAGGGACAAGGATTTTACTCGACTGTTCTTGGTACCCAGAAAGGACAAGGCCTGGAGACCAATACTGGACCTATCTATTCTGAACACATTCCATTCCTGAATATGCCAA